>NC_044562.1:99600735-99902504 GCF_007565055.1 Rhinopithecus roxellana | reverse complement strand
AAATACAATACTTGGCTCTTAGCCTTAATAATTATGCATGCATCTAAGCAAAAGCATCATTTGGTAAATTATATAAGCACTTTTATTTTATTTTCCTGATGTGTTATGCTACATATATTTGTGTCTTAACTGATCAGCTTAACATATGAAGTTGCAAAAATATTTCTTACGGTAGGTAAAAGAATGAAAATACACCCTTCCTGCATTTCCGATTCAAGTCTTATGACAGCAATTGACATGAGATCTGTTTGTGTTGCACTTCCTTTACCTACATTATTATTACATTTTCATAGCACTTGAGCATTTGCAAAAGATAGCACAATTATTTTATAGTTGATTTTAGATTTCTTTTGATCATGAAAATTTAGAATAAGATTTTTAGGCCATGGGAATTACCTGGTAAACAACATACCTGAAAACACAGTGTAGTTAATTTAAAACAATTGCTTTTGATTATATGTTTGGGAAATGCCATATTGTCCACCAATGAAGTTAATGTTCTCTTGGTTTCTTCCCTTAGATAAAATGTAGGTTTTACTTTTCTTTTCTTTTCTTTTTTTTTTTTTTTTTTTTTGAGACGGAATCTCGCTCTGTCGCCCAGGCTGGAGTGCAGTGGCCGGATCTCAGCTCACTGCAAGCTCCGCCTCCCGGGTTTACGCCATTCTCCCGCCTCAGCCTCCCGAGTAGCTGGGACTACAGGCGCCAGCCACCTCGCCCGGCTAGTTTTTTTTTTTTTTGTATTTTTTAGTAGAGACGAGGTTTCACCATGTTCGCCAGGATGGTCTCGCTCTCCTGACCTCGTGATCCGCCCGTCTCGGCCTCCCAAAGTGCTGGGATTACAGGCTTGAGCCACCGCGCCCGGCCTACTTTTCTTGTATAGTCACTAGACTGACCTTGAATACAGCAGTAGTTACTGTAAGTTCAATTCTTTATTATCTCCATATGGGAAACTTCCAGTAAAAATACTTGCTTAGATTTTTATGTATTAATTCTGCTTAACATAAACTGAAAGTAGAAACGACAAAGTGCTTAAATTATTGCAGGAGCAGGAATAAGTACTGTATGCTGGTGATAAACCATACAGAAGTCATTGCTGCCCTTCCACCGTGGCTCTATTTTTCTTTTCACGTTGACCTTCTGATTATAGCCACGAGAGATCAAAACATATAATTTAAAATTACCTTCAGTTGATTTGATCAATAGAATGTATTTAACTATATAACATCGGCACACTCTGGAATATATGGCATTCTGATGGCAAATTTTCTACTTCCATAAATGTTTATAATGAGAAGTATTGTGAACCATGGTGATGTCTGCCTCTTGCTATTACAGACGTATATGCACTGCTGAAAATACTTTCAATTTTCTGAGGCTCTAAAGGAACATCCAGTATTCTCTCTCTTCTCTGAAGTTAAAACATGTTCCTATTAGTAAAAGGCTAAATGAATATGTAGTAAAAATAAAGTGTATAAAAGATGAACTTGTCCATCATATTTGAAAAGCTCAGGGAAATAAAGGGTGAGTGACTGAGACTGGGTTTTCAATTTCTTTTGTTAAAGGAACTGGCTCTCTAGAAGGCTGAGGTTTAAGAAAAAAATAAGACAGCTTTTAGTGTTAGAGACTTAAAACAAAAACACAAGGCAGCTGGCATATGAAAAATTAGCTGCCCTGAGGATGTGTGAATTAAAATGAAATTATGAAGCTCACTTATAATAGCCTTCCAAATTCAAATGTCAGAAAACAGAAAGGCTGACCAAGTTCATTTCAATATGACCTCTACAAAGGCTTAGCAAGTTGTTAGCCCCTTTGGGAAACTGCACTCTACACAAACTCAACAGTAAATAATTCTTAAACCTTTTTAAAAAAATTTTGATTTTTAAGATTATAATGATTTTCACTACTTCTGCAAATCTCAGTTTCACATAAATATTTACTAGATGTCTTCTTCATACCAGACACTTTGGTGGGCACTTTGTAATTGGGAGCAGGAATACTGATAAAATAAAGCTCATCAAAAGGCCAGACTCCCCTGCTTTTAAGTCTGCCTGTTTGAGCTGCCAGTCATTTACAGTATCTCTTTGATGGATGATATCTAGTCATTTTGGACATATTTTACTCACATTAACAAACCAGTGCCTAAGTTATTTAACTGTATTTGTATGTTTGTTATTCACTTGTGGGATCTCTAGAACAGTATGGGGCATTTACTTCCATATTCCAGCAGTATATAGACAATGTGTCACGTCTGTTGTACCGAAATCCATGGCAAACTTGGGCCTTGAACAAGTTCAGACAAGAAATTTCTAATTTGTGTAATCTTTTAAATTACACCCAAAGAAAAGCTATTTTTTATATCTATTCAAATTTAGATGGCCTGCTAAAGCCTAACTAGTTACACTGGGTTTTGTAACTAATATAACATATGCTCTTCTATAATATCTTATCAATAGTTCTTGATTAAATCTGATGATCTTTACTCAATGTGTTTAACTCTTGCTCCCAGTACCTTCTCTTGGAGTGCTCCTGGGTTTTAGACTTATTTCCTGAGTTCTGCTCCTTTGCATTTGTTTGAGCTTGCTGATCGTTCACATCTGGTATTGCTACATGATCGATCTGAGGGCATTAGACTCTTTAAATCTCAAATCATTCTTTCCTTTCTTCAATAGTCTCTATCCTTCTTGATCATTGTCCTAGAGTTATTTTATTTCTCCTTTAATGTTTGACAAGGATTCCCTATAACAGAAATCTTAATTAGAGCTCAGTCATCATTATATTTTTTTCAACTTTCAAATCTTGAAGTGCTCAAAAGTGTTAAAATTATACAATTAAGTAAACTCTCAGAAATGCATAGAGTATTTACATTAGGTTGGTGCAAAAGTAATTGTGGTTTTTGCTGTTAAAAGTAATGAGAAAACTATAAATACTTTTATGCTTTTCTAAAACAATACAATATAAAGTGCACAAGTTTGGCATTACATGTATAAATTCTAAATTTAATCACAAGAGCGCTAAGTAAATGCATGCTCAGAAATACAATTCACAAATGCTGTCCCTGTGTTCTTGATAACCATCACTGAAAACTTTGTGTATTAACAATTGTTTCACATAATTACAGGTGGGACTACAGTAATTCTTATACTGTGATTTTTCAGTGAGTTTTCTCTTATAAATTTCTGTTAGGTATATGTTGGGGGAAATATTCTTCTTATTATTATTACTATTTATTTATTTTTTGAGACAGAGTTTCGCTGTTGTTGCCCAGGCTGGAGTGCAATGGGCAATCTCGGCTCACTATAACCTCCGCCTCCCAGGTTCAAGTGATTCTCCTGGCTCATCCTCCTGAGTAGCTGAGATTACAGGCGCCTGCCACCACGCCCAGCTAATTTTTTGTATTTTTAGTAAAGACGGGGTTTCACCATGTTGGCCAGGCTGGTCTCAAACTCCTGATCTCAGATGTTCTACCCATCTCAGCTTCCCAAAGTGCTGGAATTACAGGTGTGAGCCACCGTGCCCGACCCTTATTTTTTTTTTTCTATTTTTTTTTATTTTTTTTTATTATACTTTAAGTTCTAGGGTGCATGTGCATAACGTGCAGGTTTGTTACATATGTATACTTATGCCATGTTGGTGTGCTGCACCCACCAACTCGTCAGCACCCATCAATTCATCATTTATATCATGTATAACTCCCCAATGCAATCCCTCCCTCCTCCCCCCTCCCCATGATAGGCCCCAGTGTGTGATGTTCCCCTTCCCGCGTCCAAGTGATCTCATTGTTCAGTTCCCACCTATGAGTGAGAACATGCGGTGTTTGGTTTTCTCTTCTTGTGATAGTTTGCTAAGAATGATGGTTTCCAGCTGCATCCATGTCCCTACAAAGGACGCAAACTCATCCTTTTTTATGGCTGCATAGTATTCCATGGTGTATATGTGCCACATTTTCTTCATCCAGTCTGTCACAGATGGACATTTGGGTTGATTCCAAGTCTTTGCTATTGTGAATAGTGCCGCAATAAACATACGTGTGCATGTGTCTTTGTAGTAGAATAATTTATAATCCTTTGGGTATATACCCAGTAGTGGGATGGCTGGGTCATATGGTACATCTAGTTCTAGATCCTTGCGGAATTGCCATACTGTTTTCCATAATGGTTGAACTAGTTTACAATCCCACCAACAGTGTAAAAGTGTTCCTATTTCTCCACATCCTCTCCAACACCTGTTTCCTGACTTCTTAATGATTGCCATACTAACTGGTGTGAGATGGTATCTCATTGTGGTTTTGATTTGCATTTCTCTGATGGCGAGTGATGATGAGCATTTTTTCATGTGTCTGTTGGCTGTATGAATGTCTTCTTTTGAGAAATGTCTGTTCATATCATTTGCCCACTTTTTGATGGGGTTGTTTGCTTTTTTCTTGTATATTTGTTTGAGTTCTTTGTAGATTCTGGATATTAGCCCTTTGTCAGATGAGTAGGTTGCAAAAATTTTCTCCCATTCTGTAGGTTGCCTGTTCACTCTGATGGTAGTTTCTTTTGCTGTGCAAAAGCTCTTTAGTTTAATTAGATCCCATTTGTTAATTTTGGCTTTTGCTGCTGTTGCTTTTGGTGTTTTAGACATGAAGTCCTTGCCCATGCCTATGTCCTGAATGGTACTACCTAGGTTTTCTTCTAGGGTTTTTATGGTATTAGGTCTAACATTTAAGTCTCTAATCCATCTTGAATTAATCTTCGTATAAGGGGTAAGGAAAGGATCCACTTTCAGCTTTCTACTTACGGCTAGCCAATTTTCCCAGCACCATTTATTAAATAGGGAATCCTTTCCCCATTTCTTGTTTCTCTCAGGTTTGTCAAAGATCAGATGGCTGTAGATGTGTGGTATTATTTCTGAGGACTCTGTTCTGTTCCATTGGTCTATATCTCTGTTTTGGTACCAGTACCATGCTGTTTTGGTTACTGTAGCCTTGTAGTATAGTTTGAAGTCAGGTAGCGTGACCCCTCCAGCTTTGTCCTTTTGACTTAGGATTGTCTTGGCAATGCGGGCTCTTTTTTGGTTCCATATGAACTTTAAAGCAGTTTTTTCCAATTCTGTGAAGAAACTCATTGGTAGCTTGATGGGGATGGCATTGAATCTATAAATAACCTTGGGCAGTATGGCCATTTTCACAATATTGATTCTTCCTATCCATGAGCATGGTATGTTCTTCCATTTGTTTGTGTCCTCTTTTATTTCACTAAATTGTCCCTGTTTGCAGATGACATGATTGTATATTTAGAAAACCCCATTGTCTCAGCCCAAAATCTCCTTAAGCTGATAAGCAACTTCAGCAAAGTCTCAGGATACAAAATTAATGTTCAAAAATCACAAGCATTCTTATACACCAGTAACAGACAAGCAGAGAGCCAAATCAGGAATGAACTTCCATTCACAATTGCTTCAAAGAGAATAAAATACCTAGGAATCCAGCTTACAAGGGATGTAAAGGACCTCTTCAAGGAGATTTTTTTTTTTTTTAAAGGAGATAGGATGTCATTATTTTCCCAGTCACCCACTCAAAACCTTAGTGTCATTTTGACTCTCTTTATTCATTATCCTCTCCTTCAGTTGCTAAATCTTGTAAATTATTCCTTGAAAAATGACCTTGTTCTCCTTCAATCTGTGTAAATTCACAGTGAAATCATCAGGTAGTCATATCCCAATTCCCAGACAACATGCTTCTCTTTCCTGGGTTGGACATTCAAGACTCCAAAATCTGGCTCACGTAAACTGTCCACACTAAGCTCCACTGACTCCTTATTTGAATTGTCTACTCCATTTCTGGTGTACACTTGTCATTATCTTAACATGTCAGATACATTTCCAATGCTGCATCTTTTCCTGCCTAGAATTTTTGTCACATTTCCTTCCTTTTCAAAGGCTCTTAAAATAGTTGCCCTGACTCACAAACATCTCATAATTGACTACCTTGTTGTTGTTTATCTTTGTATATGTAAAACCTGTCTCTTCAAAGAGATTACAGGAATGAAATAGATATATCCCGTTTTTATAGCCCCAATTTCTGAAAAAGGTCTTTTATTTAGTGATAGTCTTACTGATTACTTTAACTCTTCCCTACAAAGTGCCTAGATAGTGATTACAGATTTGTTATTATATCATTATGTCTCAGTGAAATGTTATTAAATTTTCATGGATATTGCTGTTATTATAGCAATATTATTTTCCTCCATGGAACATTGCCATCACCTGGCCCTTTGAGTGTAAGTATAATAATAACACAAATTTAATTAAAAAATGTTATGTACTCCCAAACCAAGTGGATTCCCTTTTCATCAATAAGACAAAACCTCTATTGAATGTGTTATTGCACTGATAAAGTAATTTCAAAATTAGATTATGATGCAAATGAGTTGGCTAGGTGTTGTTTTTGTTCTTAGTAGAAAGACGAGAGCAGAGTTGTGATTTTGATAGGCTTCTAGTTAAAATGTACTATTTCTAACTTTTATAGGTGTGCTCTAAAAAATGCAGACTGACCATTGATCAGTCAGTGTTGACTATAGTGTTTTTCTGTGTGGTAGAATACTAACATATTTAATGTCATAGATGAAATGGAAAAAAAATAACCAGCAGCCTTGAAATGTACATGTTTTACAAATGTTGGCAGCAATTTATTCTCATTGATATTACAAAATCATGTTTCATTTTGTCTTAGATTTTTTAAATGAAGAGGCACGCAAGGAAGGAGTCAGTCGATAGATAATAGCTAACAGTACAGGCAGATATGTCTCGCAAAATTATTTTTAGTTCTTTAAGCGAAAAATAATTTGGTTTTAGATGTTATATTACTTTTACTACTTTCCTTCAAGGACGAAAATATATATGTATATTAAAAACTGAAGACATTATATGTTCCACAGACTTCTTATGATAATCTCTTTATAACAAAGAGAGTTATTATCAAGCCAAAGTAGTTTCAGCACACAGTCATTTTCAGCAATTTACCAGGTCAGAGTATAGCAAAAGCTTTTGTCTTCCCTTCTGCTTTAGATTAAGTTGTTTATTGAAACTTTTGTACCTAATTTTAAACAGAAGAAATAGTAGCTTTCTATTTTAAAGATTGACATAATAATATTTAAATCTTCAAGTTTATCAAACACATGGCACAAGGCAATGACCTCAACTATTTTTTAAGACTACAAGTAATTATTTGAATGTGGCATTCTTCTTTATAGCCATAAATAAGTAGCATGTTTATAAAACATAATGATAGTCTGTAACAACAAATAAAACATGATTTGTCTAAAACTGTATGTGCAGATGAAAATATCTTATGGCTGCAACATATCAGTTAGTATATTTGTTTTTAAAAATTATTTGTTAATTGAATTAAATTACATAACAACACACATATGAGAAAAATATCTCATAAAGTACATTGAGTAAGTGCAAATAATTATGCCAGTTTCTAGACCTTCCGTGTATTTAATGCCATAATATCACAGCTCTGAATACATCCTAGAGACAATTCTATTTCTGAATTATTGAAGGAGGCATAGATATAAACATAAACCAGGATGAATTCATATCTTAAAAGAATTTACAATACATTTTGAAGCACATGCTATGACCTAAATTGATATGGTGATGACAAAAATCTTCCAAGCTATATATCATGTGGGTGTAATTATTAGGATACAATTGTGAGAAAAACAGAAAATGAAAAAACAAAGACATACACAGATTTTATGGAAAGTGGCAAGATATCAGTTGGTTTATAAGACTGGCACATAGTGAAGTTTATACTTAAGACTCAGCTCCTTCAGAGCAAACTCTTGTCTTACAACTCTTTTAAACCTGAGGGTAGAACACAGCACCTAGCCTACAGCAGATTTGTTGGGTTCAGTTGAATCCACAGTAGCAGGGTTTGTAATATGTTCAGTCACATGAAACAGAAATGCATGACCCATTTCTGCATGGAGAAGAGATAGAAATATCGGTTCTACACTTTTGGGGGCTATATTAATAAACGTAGGATGAATTTGATTCGTGACATGAATCCCCTGTGATGTTCCTGTGCATATATTTTTAAAAATTCATTTTAGTTTTTATCTAAAATACAGACTTTGGGAGTGGAAGAATTGTATTTTATTTATTTTTATGTCAACTCAAGTGCTTCGTAGAGAGAGCTTCACACATAGTAGTAATGAAATAAATGTCTATTAAATTGGCATTCTATCAAATCCCCTGAATACAGATCAAAAACATTTTCTGGAACATGGTTTGCATATTTTTACCAAATAATTATATCCATCCATATGTATATAACATTGTATACATATCCACATTCATATGTATGACTGTATTCATATTTAGGTAGGCATGAAACATGTTTCAGTATTAGTGTCTTTCTTCTAATTTGGAGAGTTAATTTTTAGTCATTATGTATTTTATGTGTTTTCCTTAGAAGTATCTATTACAATTTTTACCTATAATTTTGAAAAAAGGAAAGACTGGGTATTGAAGATTTAAAAAATCTGTTTCACAGTGCGACATCAAGTGTCCTTCCAAATGTGTGTTTTTCTATATTGAGTGTGGGAAGGGACTTTGAAAAGATTTCTTGGAACTTTTTGATATTTCGCAAGCATACATTAAATGCAATAAATTTTTACCTGTATCCTGAGCCTCATCAATTTGATTCTTTCCTTTATCAGTTGTCTAGAGGGAGACTGGGGAAATATTTATCAAACATGCAAATGATTTTAAGCTCATTGGATTAAGTTACATTTTAGGGTAGAAAAGGAGTAAAATTCAACAAATTACCTTTATAAATCATCTCACAAAAATTACATGAACAACAATGGAAACATGTAAAAAAAAAAAAAACGGGGGGATGCATATGAAAGGGAAATGCTCCTCTACTTCCACTTCCCTCATCCTTCTTAACTCAAGTTGGCTTCTGGACTTCAGTATACTGCTAAAGTTACTCTCAGCATCACCTCACAACTGACTTGTAATTGGCAAGTATATTAGTTTCCTATTGCTGTCCTGACCAATTATCACAAACTTAGTGGCTTCAAACAACACAAATTTATCATCTTATAGTTCTGTGGTTCAGAAGTCCACACACAACACAGCTCAACTGCATCCTCTGCTAAAGTCAAGGAGTCAGCTGGGCTGGGTTCTTATCAGGAAGCTCTGCAAAAGATTCTACTTCCAAGTTCATTCAGGTTATTGGAAGAATTCAGCTCTTTATTGTAGGACCCAGGTCCCTAATTTTTTGACATTTGTCTCCTATTATCTCATGCCAACAACAATATAGTACATGGAATACTTTGCTTGGAATCTCTGCTGCTCTTCCTGCCTCCAGTTGAAGAAAGATCTCTGCTTTGCAGGGGTAATGTGATTAGAATAGGCTCACACAGGTAATCCAAGATAAAGTCATTTGATATAACCTTAATTATATCCCTTACATAACCTAGCACATCATGCAAGTAATGCCAGGGGTAAATAAAGGTTATGTGGACCAAATTTTGCTTATCACACCAGATCTAATTGTTATTCTTACTGCTTAATCTTCACTGACTTCTGCAGCATTTGACATGAAGTTATTCACTTATTAAAACTCTAATTCCTTGAATTAAAAAAAATCTTATTATTTTTATTTTTTTAATTGTGTTGCCAACACTTCCCACAGATCCATCCCCTTAACAGATGTTTAAATGTACAATACAGAATGAACACAATGTTGTACAGAAGATCTCAAGAACTTACTCATGTTGCATAACTGAGACTTGAAGATTGTTGATTAACAACTACCTGTTTCTCCCTCCCCACACACCCTGGAAACCACCATTCTACTCTCTGCTTTTATGAATTTCACTATTTCATATACCTCATATAAGTAGAATCATGCATAAGCATTAATTGAAATAAGACTAACTGTGAATGCTTGGGGCATTATTAATGCAAGTTTTGAAAGGGAGTCTGAATAACAAAAAGTATCATAATGGTTGAAAACATGATTATTGAGTAACAAAGTTTTGCAAATCATACCTGATGGTTAAAAAAACTAATTTTGTCCAGGTGCAGTGGCTCACGCCTATAATCCCAGCACTTCGGGAGGCCGAGGTGGGCAGATCACAAGGTCAGGAGACGGAGACCATCCTGGCCAACATGGTGAAACCCCGTCTCTACTAAAAATAAAAAAAATTAAAAAAAGCTGGGCGTGGTGGCGCTTGCCTGTAATCCTAGTTACTCGGGAGGCTAAGGCAGGAGAATCACTTGAACCAGGGAGTCAGAGGTTGCAGTTAGCTGAGATTGTGCCACTGCAGTCCAGCCTGGTGACAGAGTGAGACTCTGTCTCAAAAAAAAAAAAAAAGTAATTTTATGTTGTTTCTTCTAGTGGATCCAGCTTTCCTTTACATTTTCCTTTTCCTGAGTTTGTTCACCTCTTAAATATTGGGGTTTCCCATCCTCACTCAGCATGTTTCTTTTTACATTTACTTACTAGAAAGGTTTTATCCATGTTCTAAATTTCAACAACCCCTGTGCTTATGATCCTCAAATCCATCTCATCAATTTAACAAGCATTTGTTGAGGATCTTTTTTTTCCTGTTAGACCAAATGTTCTGCAAGAACAAGGATCATAATGATACTGTTCTCTGGGGATTCCCAACATTTAACCGGTGTGTTGCATAGAGAATGGCTTTTAAATGTTTGTTAAATGAATAAATGAGCCAGTGAAAAAAGAGATACAGATATAAACATAAAATTGCAATACAGTGTGACAAATGATACAATTCTACAGGTGGTATAGAATCCTGTACAGAATGAGAACATTTAGACCTCTCTGAAATTTTAAGGAAGATTCTTGGAAAGGATGATGCCTGGATTGGATTTGAACACAAATTGCAGACTGGAATTATTTCCTGACTCCAAACAATTTTCTTTCATCTCTTTTGACTTCTTCCATTGATTATGTCATTATCCTTGACTATGATAACAATAACTGATCTCTGGAGTTCTATCTTACTCACCTCTAGTCCATTCTTAGCTCTGCTGCTCCTGTAATCTTTTTAAAAATGTAAACATTACCATAATACCCCGGGTTTATAAACCTTTAAATTCACCCTCATTCTACATGATCAAGTCCAAGCTTCCTAATAAGGTGCCAGTCGGCCTTTCCATCCTCATACTGTCCAGAGTACTTTATAGCCCACTCATACCAACTCTTTTCCAAGGCTTCAATATGCCACACATGGCTGTGGCATATGCTGGTCCTTCTACTTCAAATCCTCAAACCAGCCGCCTATCATTATCTAGGAACTCAAGTTAATCCTTCAAGTCTTGTATTAAAGCTTTACCTTCTCTGTGAAATCTTTTTGAATACACTGCATCTCCATCAGCTTAATTTAGTCGAGTACATCTCTGTTTCGTGTTCCAGGGCACCTTATGCATAGCCTGGACATTGTGATTATCCACATTTTTGATTTTTTCAAAATTACTAATCTGTCTTCTCCTGTGTAGGCAATGAACTCCATGAGGGCAGAGGCTAGACTTTTATTTATCATGATCCTATATGTCTCCCAAAGCCATGATTAAATATGTTATTATTCTACTATTTGCTCTATTTTAAGCATTTTACAAATATTAATTTATTTAGTTCTCAGACACAACTGGATACCATTATTCTGCTAATTTTGCAGAGGAGGACACTGAGGTACAGAGAAGTTAACTCAGTCCAGATTGCGCACCTAATCGGTAGCAGTACAAGGACTGCCCCTAGGCAGTTTGGCTCTTGTATCTCTGTTCTTAATCTCTGTCCTGTGGCCTCTTCTGGGGAATTTGTGATTTGTGAGTTACCTCAATATAATGTGAGCACTTTGTAAATAAACAGTGACAAATTCTCTGTACCATCTATCTCTCCTGTCCATCCACACAGGCGTACAAACTCATGGTGCTTATAGCCAACAACTGATACTAAAATAACTTTGTTACTTAAACATAAATATCTTCCAAAAATTGACTTATGTTTCTTTCAATGGTCTCTAGGACCTAAAATTTCCAGCGAATCCATTTAGCATTTATTTTATTGTTGAAGTCTCATTCAAAATATTCCTTAAGCCACATCCACTTCTTAATGTTTTGGGTTTTTTCATGTTTTGGCAGATTTTCCTGGTACTTGTGGATTTTATCAATTTATTTTTTAAAAGTTCATAAAACATTTCCTACTCTTTTATGCATTGTTTTACCAGTGATTCAAGAACTGAAACGTAAGCCCTTCTGTATGCTTCTTTACTGTGAAGGCAAAGAGGGCTGGCTTGAGTCACCTGCTTAGACCAATAAAATGTGTCAATTGGAAATGCTTTTCCAAGAGTAGAAAAAAAAAGATCCGAATGTGTAAATATTCATTATATAGCTTTGAGGAGGGAACTAGTAGAAAATATTTATAGCTTTTTTGTTCCCAAGGGAGTGTGAGAATCCTAGTATGAAGGGGACCTTCCTGTAGCCAGAGGCCGTGACTCTCTGTTTGGACTGACTCTGCAACATTAGCTTCTAGTTAATGGGAACTGTCAGCTACAGTGCACCAAGCTGTCACGTTTATAGTGTACGTGTTAAAGCCAAAATGATGAAATTTAATTTATCCTTGATATGCCACCATTCCCACCTCTGAAAGTATCAGAAATTATGGAGGGATTCAACATCCAAGGTAACAGTTTCAAAGAAAAAAGAAAATGACCAAGGTCTTGTTTTTGCTGCTGGTGATTCTATTATGATTCTACTATATTCTTTTTAGAAGCATCATAGGAATATATCAATGTTTAAATATTTGATTTTACAAAGACATAGGTAAGCATTTTTTTTTAAATAAGAAAAGGAAAAAAGGAAAGGTAAAAGGCAAAACAATAAAATATAACACGTTGATGGTTAGCAAAGTAAATACCCATTATTGAGTTTTTAAAAACGTATCTTACCTTTTGTCTGGCAAACAGGAAACATTTCACTGGTCATTCCCAGAGGTTTTACTCATAAATACTGTATTTTAAGCAAATATAGTACAGGCTTCTGGCAGTGTTGACCTTGTGTAATGTGAGAACACATGCAATGGTGTGCATGTTTTGTAAGTGTGCTTCAGGTTGGAAATAAATTTCATTTATTAAATTTACTTGTTTTTCATATTTTAGCTAGTTTTTCATATTTATTAAATTCACATATTTTTCATATTTTAGCTAGTATTTTTCATATTTCATATGTCAAAAATTAGAACATTTCACTAATACACCATCTACTAAGAATAGTGAATAATGCTTTTGCTTTGAATCACAAATTTATTATATTTTAGATTCTTTGAGATAATTTACTTAGTTGGTTTGGATGAAGTGTCACAGGATTTTTGTATGGTGGTTAAATGGGAAAGAGTCCCTATTATTGCATTTAAAAATATCTACTTCAACCATTTGTTGACAATAACATTGGAAGATACTTTAGAAATAAAACTTATCAAGTAACGAGTAAAATGTATTTCTTACAAATGTTTTTCCTTTATAACTTCTACATTTTATGTCGTATCTCTTTTGCTCAAGAAGGAAGCAAAAATTATAAATGTTAATTTATTCATTCTGAGCCTATCTGGATTTTATAGATTACAGAAATTGATATATAGGAAATCTTAAGCTTCTTGGTACTTTATGTAGATCAATAATAAATCAGACGTAATGGAGTTTTCAGGTTTCTTACCAGCTAATTAATAAGAAATTATGGTAAATTTCATATTAATGACTATGTGTGATAAAAATCAAACTAAATAAAGGAATGCAGATTGTAAAGACTTACACTTTGATTCTGTGACCAATTTATTTTTCCTGTTGGTTATAAAATATTAAATTTAAAATAGCTAGTCTATCAGTCATTCTCAGCTCTTGATTCACTTTTACTCTTGGCAGATCATCTGGTTCTTTGTTTTGTTCATTCCAGGTAGTATTTTAGTTGCTTTGAGGAGTGGAGAGGGGGTTATTGAGTTGGTTGGTTGATTCATTTGAGGACATTTGATGTATACTATGGTAGCTTTGTTTTGTGCATGTGGATATAGAGTGGATTGGTTGGTTGGTTTAGGGCCATTTAATAAGGGTTGAGATAGCTTTGTTTTGTGTACAGGATATTGGGTGGGTTGTTTGGTTGTTTGGTTGATTTGAGGGCATTTGATGTGAGTTGGGGTAGCTTTGGAGCAGAGGTTTGAGAAGCAGTTTGCTAAGATCACTTTTAGTAGAATAAGGGAGACCTTTCTTCCATTTCAACATAACTTAAGGCAAGACATAAAATCTTCTGTTGATAGTAATGAACTGAAGATATTGTAGCTCTAAATGATAATAAACATCTTCTATTTGTAAAGTAAGGTATAAATGCATAGAGTAAGATAATTGAAAATGTTTCAACAATTTGAATAACTTAATTTTCACTTAATTAAGTGGTTATTCAAAGACATTAAAGAAGTTATCCTCTTTGGGCATTTTTAGATGGCTTGTAGTTGTGAAACAGCAAAAATCAAGACAGCATTTATAATTCACATTGTGCAAAGCTTAAGGTCAGGCACCCATTTTCTGGGTGCATGCTTGCTGAGTATGCAAAATTCCTCTCCATCCTACCTCTCCAGATTCATTACATACCAGCTCTCATGAGCCAAAGGGCCACATCTGTTGCTACTATTTAGGAAGACAGCAACACCTGGAACCACAAAAGGGTTCATATGGCTGTTTCCCTTTGAAATAGGCAACTGAGAAGAGCTGTTATATAAAGTGTTTAGTTACGCAAAGTCATTTCAGTCTTAAGCTGTTTATATACAGAAACACTGCCAATGCTATGAATTTAGCTTACTTTGTTTTCAACCAAAAAAATCAAGCAATGAACATATTTACATGTTCTGAAAATAAGTAATTTTGTTGTAGTTGACATCCAAAAGAAGGTCTTCTCCAAATCTCTTTTCTCATGGCTGTTTCCACATCAGGGTGGAGATAATATTTTTTAATCAAAAGAATATATCCCTTTATTATATCTTTCTAGGTACCAACATTTTATTTTTTATTTGTTTAAATGTAAGGAGTACAAGTGCAGTTTGATTACATGGGTATAATGTATAGTGATGAAGAATGGGCTTTTAGTGTAATCATTACCTGAATAGTCTACATTGTACCCATTATATAATTTCTTATCCCTAACTTCCTTCCCGCCGTCCTACCCTCCAAGTCTCCAATGTCTATTTACCCACACTCTATGTCCATGTGTATACATTATTTAGCACGCTCTTCTAAGTGAGAACATGCAGTATTTGACTTTCTGATTCTGAGTTGTTTCACTTACGATAATTATGTCTAGGTCCACCAATTTTGCTGCAAAAGACATGATTTCATTCTTCTTTATGGCTGAATAGTATTCCATTGTGTATATCTATACATATCACATTTTTTAGCGATCATCCATTGATAAACAATTTGATTAATTCCATATCTTTGCTATTTTAAGTAGTGCTTCAATAAACATATAAGCACAGATGTATTTTTGATATAATGATTTATTTTCCTTTGGGTAGATACTCAGTAATGGGATTGCTGGATTGAATGATAGTCCTATGTTTAGCTCTTTGAAAAATGTCCATACTGTTTTCCATAGAGATTGTACTAATTTGCATCCCCGCAAAGAGGGTATAAGAGTTCCCTTTCTTCTCTATACTCACCAACATCTGTTTTTTTTTTTTTTTTTTTTTTTGACTTTTTAATCATAGCCATTCGACTGGTATAAGATGATATCTCATTGTGGTTTTAATTTGTATTTCTCTGATGATTAGTGATATTGAGTATCTAATCCATCTTGAATTAATTTTTGTAGAAGGAGTAAGGAAAGGATCCAGTTTCAGCTTTCTACTTATGGTTAGCTAATTTTCCCACCACCATTTATTAAATAGGGAATCCTTTCCCCATTTCTTGTTTTTGTCAGGTTTGTCAAAGATCAGATGGCTGTAGATGTGTGGTATTATTTCTGAGGGTTCTGTTCTGTTCCGTTGCTCTATATCTCTGTTTTGGTACCAGTACCATGCTGTTTTGGTTACTGTAGCCTTGTAGTATAGTTTGAAGTCAGGTAGCGTGATGCCTCCAGCTTTGTTCTTTTGGCTTAGGATTGTCGTGGCAATGCGGGCTCTTTTTTGGTTCCATATGAACTTTAATGCAGTTTTTTTTCAATTCTACACAGCATTTCTATGTCATAGCCATCCATGGGAAATCATAGGGGTCCATAATGGTGCAATGCTTCAGTTGTTCATCCTATCATGTCTATCCTATGGGACAGTTTAATCAAGCACCTAGCATAGCAGCTCCCCAAGATAAATGATCAGTAGTAACAATGCATTATAATATCATGGTCACAAAATTATGGTGGTATGGTTTCATTAAAATCCATGTGATTATTTATTTGAAAAAGTAAGTATAGAGATTCTGTTGATACAAGTGATGTTTTAACATACAAAGCTATTACTTGGGCCTTGCAAACTCTACAAAGTCAAAAAAATTGTGTGTCAAGTCCATCCTAACTGGGGTATGGATCAAGACCAGTTATACTTTGATCATATTTTCTACCCACATAGACCTATTAGTCAAGGTATAGCTATACTGGCTGTAGATATAGTACATGTTATGTATACATTTGGGCAACAAACGTCTTAAAGATGTGTTTAGGAAGCTATATAAGCAATCTCACCTCTGTCTCTTAATGATTGTGTTGTATATCTGTAGGCAAGAGCCCTTACATCTTTTATAGTTGACTTTGGCAGGCAAAATTGATTCCTCCCTTACCCCTACCTCAGGAAAGTTGTTCCGATTTTGTTGCTTAGGAACCCATCTGAGGGCCTGAGATTGAAAAATAGCTGTACAGAGTCATGAAATTGAGTAATTAGAATACTGAAGAGCACAAGCCTCTGTGATACAGTATAAAGAACATTGGTCTTGGTATCTAAGGACTCAAGTTGAAGTCAGGCCTTACTAGCTGTTATCATGGAAGCACACCTATTTTTGATTTCTTCCTGTCTAAAAGGGACGATAATTCATAGTGTGATTGTAAAGTGCCCAATTTATGTTTTAGATGAGAAGCTTCCCAGCTCTATAATTTCTGGTGTCAATCTTTGACAACAGAGGCTATCTATCTATCTATCTGTCTGTCTTGGTCTGAATGTTTGTATCTCCCCCACATTCATATGCTGAAACCTAATCATCGACATTATGGTATTAGGAGGTGGGGCCTTCGGGAGATGATTAGGTTATGAGGCATTCATGAATGGAATTAGTGTTCTTATGAAAGCTCCAGAGAGCTGCCTTGCCCCTTCTATCATGTGAGGTTATCGTGTCGAGGAAGGTGTCATTTATAAGCCAGAAAGTGGATCTTCACCAGAATCTGGCTGAATCTGCCAGTGCCTTAATCTTGAACTTCCCAGTCTCTACAACTATGAGAAATTAATTTCTGTTGTTTATAAGCTACCCAGTTTAAGGTGTTTTGTTATTGCAGCCTGAAAATACTAATATATCATCCATGTATCACTCAATCTACCTATCTATTCATCCATGTGTATGTATGTGTGACATACACACAGTAATATACCTGCCTAATGTTTAATATTGGATATCAAGTTAAGAAATAAGCAAATTCCTTGACAGCCTGGTTTCTAGTTGCATCAAGACATTGTCTTAAATCCAAGACCTTTTTCATTAGGATGAAACATTTTTGGAATATAATGTAATATCCCTGGGCTGAAGACAACTTCCTCCATGGCAAATACCATCCTACCACAAATAAAAAGAATCCCTGTTGCCTCTCCTGTTAATAACAAAAAAATTTTATAATTATTCTCAGAAATAACTCCTCAAAAAGATACAATCAGAGACTATCAGTTTATAGCACTGAACTTTTGAGACATCCCTTAACATAAGGGCCCATCTCCCTATTGTTTATCAGCTTTTTTTTTTTCTTTAATTGAGATGGAGTCTCTCTCTGTTGCCCAGGCTAGAGTGCAGTGGCACAATCTCAGCTCACTACAACCTCCGCCCCTGGGTTCCAGCGCTTGTCATCCCTCAGCCTCCCGAGTAGCTGGGACTACAGGTGCACATCACCACACCCTGCTAATATTTTTTGTATTTTTAATAGAGACAGGGTTTCACCATGTTGTCCAGGTTGGTCTCGAACTCCTGACCTCAGGTGATTCGCCCACCTCGGCCTCCCAAAGTGCTGAGATTACAGGCATGAGCCACCGCACCCGGCCCTATCAGTTATTCTTTAAATGAATGATAATGTGGCAGTATAAAAGAGTACTAAATAATATTGTTTCCTCTACACAAGGTGTACACACTCATATATTTATATGTTGTACACACATATATATTTATATATATGAGTGTGTATACCATTTGTGTACACCATATAAATATATGGGTGTGTACACCGTAAATATACGAGTGTGTACACCATGTGTATTAATTCATCCTTCACTAAATAATTCTCACTATGTGGAAAATATGTCCTATACCAATGAAATAACAAATAAATATACATACACACAAACACATACTCTTGTTCCTGAAATAGGCAACCCATTGTATTGTAAACAAAGTGACAATAGGTGCTATGAGGACAAGCTGACTTCACAACCCACTTGTTGGCCCATGTGGCTATGCCACTTGTTCTGACATCATCTCTTAAATCCTGAAAATAAATCCAATATCAACACTGTATCCATTGTAGATCCTCTCTAGTAACCAGAGAGTACAGGGAAACAAATTATACATCAAGGCCTTTTGCTGTGCTGTTTGGATGAAACAAAAAAGGAACATCCAGACTCATAATTTTAACCATAGTCTCTTTCCCCTTGCTCTTTCACAAAAAGACAGCAGAATTTGTTCCTGTGTAACAAACGTGTTTCTCATGTTTTGAAAATATTTACTGAGGATTTTTACATCCCAGTTTTTCTTCCAAGAATGCTGAATCATGATTGCTTTAATAGGACAAAGCAAGCTGACAGCCCACATACAACCTGTTATCAAGACACTCTTGAAAATATATTCTATTTCTAAATAGTTGAGAAACTTGTGTGTGTTTTTTTTAATTCTTTACCATAAAGCTCTCTCCAATTGAATTGCCCTATTCAGCACAGTGCATAGTTAATAACAACCACTTTCCCTTCAAGAGAGACTACAAGGGAAGTGCCTGTTTATTTATCTGATCACTTAGTTCTTTGTTGCCTGGCATAGGGTTCCATTGTACATGAAAGGCACAGAAGCAGCACCCCCATCCTGAATGATTTGTGCGGTGTTTTTAAAAACATAGTGCCATGGAGTGAATTTCTGTTTTGAATTTTTTGCTTTGTAGCCTTTTACATTATGTCTTAAGCTTGCATTACTTCCTAAAACTGAAGTTGAAGTAAAGAATAAAGAAGATAGCATACATCTTAGAAGGTTTTTATACTGCTATTCTGTGTTAGGTTAAAAGTAACCACTATTGGTGACAAGTTTTCTTTACAGGTGACATAGACAAATCAAACATATTTCTTCAGTTGTAAACTCTATGATGCTGGGAACCATTTTATCATTGCACTTTCTCACTCTGCTCTGTAGGACAAGATTAGTAGTGTAGAATCAGTACTTAATACACCTATATTAGAGCTCTTGTAAGAAAACTCGAGTCTAATCTTCAGGGGAAAAATGTATATATATGAATATGTATATTCATATATTTACAAATATAAATATATGAATTTAGGGTATCTGTTAACCATCTATTGTGTATATTGATATTCCACATGAATATACACAGTAGACGGTTAACAGGTACCCTAAATTGAAGTTATTAAGGGGTGTTGGAGAGATGCCAGCAGTCATCAGAACCAAATCTCATGACCTAGATTTGATCCAGGGTTGCTTTGGAAACAGAGGCTTTTGATTTGCTTTTCCTAAATTCCTTTGCTTAGGCTAAATATATATGAAGCATTTAGTGTTAGTCTGAACTTCTGATGACACTTTAATCATGAGAATAATTGTCTGGCCACTGGATGCCACTGTTGCTCAACCAGAAATCAAAAAGTGGGAATTCCTGTGGCAATATCATATTAGACAGTTAAAGAGCATTATTGCTATTAATGACTGTGGATTTATGCTCCTGAACTATTTTTCTCGATGAATGTACTTTTTCTAGATGAGTTGCACTTGGTGAGGGCAGGCAAAGTTGAGAAAATATGTAAATGGTTAGCAATGAATTTTTTGGTATATTTTACTTTCACTATCCTGCTACAAAAATACTTATTTTCCTGCTTAGTGTACTGTAGCTGACAGTCTCCATTAGTTATCAGCTAATGTTGCAGAGTAAGACCAAACAAGGTGTCATGGCCTCAAGCTATTAGAAGGGCCTCTTCATCCTAACAAAGACCCTGGGGTGAAAATAGTTTGCATGAACAGTCACTGGAATATTATTCAGACTCACTAAGCACTGCATTGCAGATTGAGAGAGTTACACAGCTTCTCCATTTATACTAGGCACAAACAAATTTAAAATACCTTTAAGAAGTAACATAAAAATTGTTCGTATTTGAAAAGCTCATACAACACTTGGAATAAAATGCTGAAGTAATAAATAAACATGAGGTCAGTTTAGGAACAACCATAATTGCTTTGTATGACAAGATTTGCATAGCAAACATTTTTGATTAATGTACAGTGAAGGCCACTGGAATGAGTACCAAACTCAGTATCTTTGCAGTATCTGTGCCTTCCTATCTTGAAGGTAAAGATTTAGCTAGGACAATTAGTCATTGTTTACTGAAAGGCAGATAGAGCCACAGTTCCTATTTAAATATTTGAAATTATTTTTATCTTGCTAGCTATGTTGATTTTAGTTATGTGGTTAAAAAAATAAAAGTGCCAATTTTACATTAGCAGTAAATTTCCACTATTCATTTCAGCCATCTTTAGAAAACATGTAGGTGAGTTTTATCAGGAAGACTCTTTTCAAGTCATAAATTTGAATTTATAATACCTGTGCATACATGCATGAAAGGTTTTAATGACCTGAAACATCTATTTTTTCCTGTTATTTAAAAATATAATACCTTTATAGTCTGTCTCTTGACTGGCTTTGTAACTAACACTTTGTTATCATTGATATTTTCTGGCCTTACATAGTGTAACAAAATTCTGTACTCAATACATTTTTTAAAAGGTACTCATTTTAAATACTTATTTAAAAATACTTATGTTTACTTTCTTCCTCATTACAAAATATAATGTAACATAATTATTTTATTTCAAAAACATGAATACTTCAGGAGGTGTGTGAAAGAGTAATGAGAAGAGGTCATATTACATCGAGAAATATTTACTTTGGGATGTTTAAAATGTCAGTGCCATACCAAACTGGCAGAATGCCAATTAATTAGAAAAAAGTAGAAAGTAATTTTTCCATTTTATAGTAAAATATTGGGTAAAATTGTATACATTACATTTAAATACCTATATGTTACTAAAATCTCACAGCAAATACAAAGAGATAAGGTTATTCTTAAATGTAGTCATGTTAAGACATAAATAAAATTACTTTTTAGTGGTAAATGCTGTCATTACTTCACTCTCTTTAAGTAATATTCTGTGAGAGTCATGATGCAAAAAATATGACATTATCCTGAAAAGAATACTAGAGAGACGGAAAATATCTACAATTATCATATTTTCAGTATGATACATAACATCTTCTCCAATGTGTTGGGAAGTTACTAAATGGAATGATAAGTAGATGCAGTCAGACAGTTAGTAATTCCATTTGCCTAAAAGTATTCATTTAGCAAAGTCACATTAAACTCCATAAAGCAGACCTCTCCTACTCTCCCATTCTAATAAACAATAAATTATTGCAATTGTTTTCTTTTCTTCCAGTATTTGATTAGACAAGGAACATTTTTCTTTCTCTATCAGCGTTTACCCAAAATGACGACATAGAATGTGAAGTCAGTATGCATGTATTACTATAACTATTAATAACTTACATTGTAATAAAACCTGATAATATAACTTTCCTAAAAATATACATAAAAGTTGCAAGTTTGTTAATGGCAATACATTATACAGTGTAGATAAACATTACAAAAAAGGAACTAATGGAAGGTTTCTTCACGCCACAATTACACAGAGTAATATCAATTGTTTATAATTTGGATTTATCGTAAAAGTAAGTTAGGCTCATCACGGAAGACCAGAAATGATCAGTACATAAAATGGCATTACCTAGTATTAGTATAGTGATTTTAAATAGACTTGGTATTTGAGAAAGTATTACTTAAAAATTATTTGATAAATGGTCCCAATTATAGCTAGTTAATTGAGCAATAAAGTCTTTAATTATATATAGCTTTAGACTTTTTTCCTTACTAAAATTATTTTTGTAAATGTAGATATTCTTACCTCATATTCAAAATATTGCCCAGCCTGGCCTTTCCCTCTCTTAATAAAAGTATTTTCAGGTGTTGGGATAATTGCACCTTTCATTGCCATATTGTTTTGATAGAGTAGCACATTACTAAAATATTTGTTGTATTAGCAATTTAAATATTCAAAGTTGAATGTGAATCAAACTATAATCATGGATGGATTTCCTAAATGATAATCTACAACATCTGATATGGTTTAGCTGTGTCTTCACCCAAATCTCATCTTGAATTGTAGTTCTCACAATCTCCATATATCATGGGAGGACCTGGTGGGAGGTAATTGAATCATGGGGACAGTTACCTCTATGCTATTCTCGTGATAGTGAGTGAGTTGTCACAAGATCTGATGGTTTTATAAGGGGCTTTTCCCTGCCTTCACTCTGCACTTCTCTCTGCTGCTGCCATGTGAAGCAGGACGTTTTTGTTTCTCCTTCCACCATGATTGTAAGTTTCCTGAGGTCTTCCCAGCCCTGCAGGACTGTCAGTCAATTAAACTTCTTTCCTTTATAAATTACCCAGTCTTGGGTAGTTATTTATGGCAGTGTGAAAACAGACTAATACAATATCAGAGAAAAGATATGCCAACCAGGGTTTGTTTTTCTAGTCCTGTGGACCTTTATAACAAGTCAAAAGGGAAAACATGTATCAGTCTATTAACATAAATTGATAACTATCCTTCTGAAGAAAATACATAAATACCTCCACACATCATTTATTATTAGTGTTTTCTCTCTTATCAAACATAATCAGTTTAAATTCTGACTTTCAAAAATGATCTCATATTCCTTTGTGAGATTTAATAATTCTGGCAGCTTTTTCTTCTGGGCCCTCTCCCCTGGTGAATTGCAGTATTAAATGTTTTAGAACATGAAATATTCTTTGAAGTGTATAACCCTGGAATGTAGAAAATTGTGATTTACTTGGGGCCAGGACCGAGAAGAGAATCTTCCAGATATCTTGGGTCTTATGACAGATTTTTCAGAGACAAGGAGAGGCTTGATAAGGGTAGATGCCAACAAAACTGGAGAACTGCAGTAAACAAAAGAAAACTGGATTATACTAAGAGGTAATTGATCAGGCAAGGAGGAAAGAGACAATTAAAATGTGGGAAAGGACTTGATTAATTTAGGATACTTTCTAAACTCTTCGAATACTTTTTATGAAACTTCGAAGATTCATCCATTCCTATGCAAACCTGAGAAGAAAATACATGGTTTCTAAAGGATTACTTTGGTTGACCATTTGGCAGGAGTTCAAGAAAAATTCTAAGAGCTCTTTGTGACCCTAGTCAAAATAACATCCATTTTAAGGTGTATATTAAATTTAATTTTAGACTCTTTTGATCTATTGATATATTAATTATAACATGATTAGACCCTTTGCAGAGTTAAGAATATAAAAGGAAGCATAAGATGCTACCTGAGAAAGAAACCAGCAAACTTTATCTTGATACAGGTTTCAGGCCAGACCTTAAAAAGTAACCTCAACTCTCATAGCCTCAATAAGTAACCTCCTGTGTAACTTATTTTTAAATATACAGAAAAGCAAAAAGGAGAAATGTCTTTTTTCTTTCTAGTTTTAAATTGGCAACTGCTATTGAAGGTTTTCTTTCTCTTTGAGCTTACACAGCAGTACAAACAGTTATGTGGATCACAATATCTTGGTTTTAAGAAACTGTATAAAACAGATACACAACAGAAAAATATTTTACTGGAAAAATCTTTCTGTATAATCTTTTTGGAAAACATTACTCTTTCCACAGGTCTTAAATTGTTTTATAGTTTCAACCACAAATCAAAAATGTCCATAAGAACTTGGACAGGCATTGGTAATTGGACATAAAAGCAAAACAGATTTGATTGATTTATGTTCAGTCACTCCTTCTTAGCATTTAAAAAATTAAGGCTTAATCATGCACATAGAAGGAAAACAATGCTTACTAACCAAAAGTAAAATAATCTTGGGAACGTCCTCCTAGAATATTAAATTAAGGCAGCAAAAAGATCGTTTAAGTTAACATGTATTTGTGCATTTAAAACATATTTGATTTTTTCAGATGTTTTTGGCCTTGAAACATTGAATGTCACCAAAATATCAGAGAATTCCAGAACTCAGAGGGTTAAGAGGAAAGGCATTATTTCAAGTGCTAAGTCAACAAACTATTAATAACAAGCAAAATCTACCACCACTGTGTCTGTCATCTGCTTGATTATCATAATTCTGAACCTGGTTGATATTTACCAGTTTCTCCTTGGCTGAAAGAGTGGTAAAGAGCCCAGGTCTTGATCATTTCCCAGTAATATAGAAGTGAGCTTATCTGCACATTTTCCTAAGGCATCGCCACTATCTGAATATTTGTGTGTCCCCAAATTCACATCTTGAAGTCCTAATCCTCCATCTGATAGTATTTGGACATAAAGTTTTGGCTAATTATATCATGAGGGTGGAACTTTCATGAATGGGATTTCAAAGTGATCGCAAAGAAGAGACACGGGAGTGATTCTCTCTCTCTCTGTCTCTCTCTGCCATGTGAAGCTATAGCAAGAAGGAGCTCGTCTGCAAACCAGAAGAGGGTCCTCACCAAGAACCAAATCAGCTAGCAACTTGATCTTGGACTTCTCAGCCTCCAGAATTGTGAGAAATAAATGTTTGCTGTTTAAGCCACCCTTTCAATGGTATTTGATATAGCAGCCTGAGCTAAGAATGATAGTTTAAGGTGTGTTCATCTGGTGTCCCAGATGAAGATGTATGTGGGGGTGTGTGGGGGTAAAGAAGAAGGAATGCAAGAGAAAATTAAAATATATGGGAATTTTGATATGCACTTAGTAGGTGAAGAGTAAATCAGAGACTTATAAAGTATTAGATTTGGGATGTAACAAGCCTTTCCTTTAAAGGTGAGGAAATGGGTACAGGTATATGAATCGAATTGCTCGTGATCACAAGATGACTTAGAAAGATAAGGAGGAAGATAAAACACAATAAGTGAAATTATAATTATATATTTTTAAATGTTGAGAAGATAATTGATTTGTAATAGAGTCTTGTTTTCTTTTCTTACTTGACATTTGTCCCAAATTTATATTTATGGCCAATGGCAAAATATTTATAGCAGCAAGCTCTAATGTGACCTTTAGGGAAGTCTTAGAAACAAGCTGAAGATTGGAATGATCTATAAGACTCTGGGACAAAGTCAGGGATCTATAATAATTTTACACTGAATTCTGAGTTCAATGTGTTCCTTTCCCCAAAAAGAAGCATTCTGTCACTCATTATGTCAAGACTCTCCTTGAATTCTATTAATAATGGAAGAAATGAATTGGAGAAGGGGATATAAAAGGCCATCACAGGACAAAGCCATCTCTCTGTTGGGGTTACAGCTTCAACCAAGGGAAAGTGTCAGAGATCTGGAAGGAAAATAAAATAATATGGGCCATAGCAAGATATCTTTCTCAGGGCATAATGACCTCTATGATCTCCCTCAAGCTGGAGAAGTTCCAGTCCCATTTCGCACTGTTCTGGTTTCAGGTAACAAAAATGAAAATTGAACTAGCTTAAGGAAAAAGGGGACATGAAACAGCCACAGGAAGAGCTTGAATATTCTCCAGATCCATCTGAGATTTCGATTGTTTCAAACAGTAGCTTCATTCTCACCACAGCCTGGTTATTCTTATATAGAAGGAAATAAAAACTAGATGTGAAGTTTTAGATCTCAAAAGCTATCCATGAAAGACTGGATATAAACTCTTTATTTCATTCATAAAAATGCCAGATAAAGGACTCAGTGGAACTCCCATCCAATTAACAGTGACCAAGGCATTTTACTTGGTTCAACTTGGTGTTTTGAGTGGTCCAACTTAGAGCCAGGGAGGGGGTTTGTTGTAGCCTGAAGGTAGATCCAAGTTAAACATGTGGAACTGAGGAAAGGGCTGTTTCTAGAAAATGGGTACTCAGCAGATAATTCCAGGTATTCATCCGTGGCTTGCTAAGTAACACATTGAGTTACCCACATAATTTTTATGCAGGTTGCTAGTAACAGCAACACATTCTAGTTAGGTCCCCTAATAGGGATTTATTATCAAGCTATATGGAAAAGTAAAGAAATACAGAGATCCGTCTTGGCCTCCAACAATCCAAGTATCATGTCCTTTCTACATCAGCTAGTAAATATTCCCTACTCTGGTGTTTGTTTCTTATAACGATTTATATGAGATGGGAAGCAAATGAGGGTATACACTGAAAAAACTGATTCTTGACTCTAGCTCATGACTTCTTTCTCATCCTCTGGCATGCCCATATAGGGTACTATCTTCCTGTCTACATTTCAATTTATCTGAGCTAGAATCTGATTGGGTAGACAAGGCACCACCAAATATATCACGCTTTTTTTTGGTGAAAGCTTTTATGTCAAATCATTTTATAGGCTGCTGTTCAGATATTCATCTGTGGCCACATATCTAAAATTGTTGTTTCAGTGTTAGAACCAGTAAAATGGGGATCAAGGCAGAACAAATAGAATTAGAAGGAAACTGAGGGTATGTTGGGTAATTTAATAGGTGAATACCGTGTATGGGTTGTTTAATATCCACAAAAATATATACTGTTTTTATAAACCAACAAATATTAATAGAAAAATCCTCCTTTGTCGAGAATTATTCTAGAAGATATGGGTGAGACCAGGGCATATAGAAGATACTCTGTCATATAAAAGCTATTAAATTGACAGGGGAACAAAAACTATCATAATTGACACAACTATAAAAAAATCCAAAATATTCAGGCCATTAAGTTTTTGCCCTTCAATTTAAGCTAAAGTATGCAATTCATTTATTCACTTTGTCTTTTTGTTGTTGTTGTTGTTGTTGTTAGAGATAGAGTCTTGGTCTGTCTCCCAGGTTGGAGTGCAGTGGCATGATCATAGCTCACTGTAACCACTAACTCCTGGACTCAAGCAATCCTATCCCCCCTCAACCTCCCAATAGCTAAGACTACAGGTGTGCACCACCATACCCAGCTCATGGGAAAAAAAAAAAAAAAAAAAAAAACATTGGTAGAGATGAGGTCTCACTATGTTGCCCAGGTTGATCTGGAACTTCTGGCCTCAAGGGATCCTCCCACTTCAGCCTCCCAAAATGCTAGAATTACAAGCATGAGCCACCACACCTGGCCCATTTCTTCACTTCGTGCAACATAATTGGCATCAGAAACCAGACTTTGTTTTTTCCTTTTTCTTTTTATTTTCTTTTTCTTTTTCTTTTTTTTCTTTCTCTTTTTTTTTTTTTTTTTACTACAGAGACTTAAACTTTTCCAAAAGCAAGACATTTTGTTTTTCTCATTTAAATTGTCGTTCTAGGGACAGAAGGTAAGTTTTGAAAAGAAGTAGCTTTTATGGAAGAGAGGTGCCTTAGAATTTCAAAAAGATTTAAGGAAAGGGGAATGAAGACAGACTGAATGAAAGAAGAGAAAACAGAGAGAAAGAGTAATAAATAAAAAAAGAAAACAAAGATAATCCCAAAGAGCAGTGTGCACAGTTCTGCTGCAATCAGTACCATTATGGTCAAGTCACTGTCATCTGCTCTAGTTCCTTCCTGCCCTAGGCTGCTTGTGGTAAAACCGCATGCTCAGCTTGTTTGGCGTCTTCATGGAGCCTGTTATTTGCTGTGGGTCTAAGAAAGGGAAAGCTTCAGGCTTCAGGCATCTGTACTTCCTATCTGTTCTCAGCTCCATGGAAATTCTTAAGGGATGGAGCTGTAGATAAGAGAGTGGGAAATGGAGATCCAGGTCTCAAATGAAAGGCAGGGTGGTTTGATTTTTAAGCTCCCCTGATACTTTGTATTTATATATTTGCTGCTTGTAGAAAAACCAAAAAAGGAAAGTGATTCATACATAGAATGCCTGTACAAATAGTAACTAATAACTTACTACCCCCAGGAGATTCTGGCCCTTGCCAGGGTGCGGTTTCAGAGCTGTAAAAGGCAAAGGATATGAACATTGATGTGACCCAATCCCAGAATATTTTAGATTCAGAAAAGGTCAGAGACTTTCATAACTAGCAATGACCTCCGGATTAGGGACCATGAATGTGCAGAGTGAGGACAAGGAAACGGCCTAAAGCTGGGTCTACTGTAGAATAAGCAGAATCATTTAAGGTTAATTATGTTCTGATGTGGCCTCCTTAAATACTTTCAGGTTGGGACAATTTCTAGCCCTTTAAGATTAAATCAGTGGCTTTGGACTAGAATCTGCTTAATAAGAATGAACTCCAAAGGTGAAAAAAACAAAATCTAAAAATCAAAGGGTATGGCTTTATAAATGTGAAATTTTAGTTTGGCTCAATGTCGGTCAGTGTGGAAATGTGGGAATAACCGGAGAGATGGCATAACTGGGGGCGGGAGGCGGGGCGGTGATTATATCCCTACCATCACCTAATCCGCAGGGGCTACCAGTTACTTACTGTGCACACTTTTAAAGTACTTTCTAATTGTGGACCATGAGTGGCAGAGTGCTGCGGGCAGAGGCTTTTTGCTGAAAGCAACATTGACTTTTCTTTTATTTCTAGGAAAAGTCCTGTCTGTAGATAAGCACCGTGGGACAATGGAGAAAATGCTGACTTGTTTTTTAAAAAAATCTTTTCTGTAAGCACCCTTCCGATGGTCTGTCCACTCTGCGGGCCAGCTGTCCCAGGCCTCTGCCAGGGAGGGAAGAGGAGTGCTTCAGTGCATGGCTTCGGTGAGCCCTTTAAATCCAGCTTCCCCCGCCCCCACCAAGCGGCTCCCTCTCTCTGACAGGTGTTTTCCCAACTCCGGAGGCCTAGGATTTTGGGGAGTGGCTGAGCCAATGAGATTTCCCTTTGGGGCGGGGGGCGGGGGGAAGGGCGTGGCTAGTTGGGTCAGAGCATGGGCGGGGTTTGCGCGGCTGAGCAGAGCCTGCCTGGTTGCGTGGAGGGTTGTTTTATTCCCACCGCCCCCCCACCTTTTTTTTTTTCTTTTTTTCTTTTTTTTTTTTTTCTTCTGGAGTCTTATTAATTTCTCTGTGGGCTGCAGCTGGAGACCGCGGAGCGCTGGAAATGACGCTCGGAGCTTTAATTACTGCAGCCGCCGGACAAGTGTGAGGAAAGCTGACAGGAAAAAGAAGGACGGGATCCGGGGAGAAGCGAGAAGCTCCCCCCGCCCCGCTCCCCTCCCAATTTGGACTGGAGGTGCAAGGAAACTGAAGAAGGAGCAGAACATAGCCCGGCTGCGGGGAGAGGCCGGAAACCTACCGCCTCTTTGCAATCAACTTTTTTTGGAAACCTTTCGCCCCCCTTCCTTTTTTATTGTTGACCAACCAGTGAGAGAGAGAGAAAGTGAGGAGGCAGCGAGCAAGCGAAGGCTCACGCGGGGAAATAACTGCACAGTCCGGCCCGGAGCGCCACGCGCACACACCGAGCACACTCCAACACACGCACACTCGTCCCCTCTTCGAGCCCCGGCCCTGGACCCGCGGGCGCGGACTCGGTCGCCCGCCCTGGGAGTCACTACACCGCGCGCGCCGCGCCCGCCCCCCTCGCGCCCCCACGCGTGCCCGGCTGGGGGATCTCCTCCGCGTGTCCAAAAGGGGGATATGCCATTTGGACATGTAATTGTCAGCACGGGATCTGAGACTTCCAAAAAATGAAGCCGGCGACAGGACTTTGGGTCTGGGTGAGCCTTCTCGTGGCGGCGGGGACCGTCCAACCCAGCGATTCTCAGTCAGGTGGGTTCCTTCTGGCGCTCCGGTCGCCGAACCTGCCGCCGCCGGCGGGGCTGCCTTGAGTGGCTCCCCTGCCCTCTTCACCCATCCCGGGAGGCGTGGAGGGACCGCTCTACCGGGACTTCTTCCCTGGGCTCTCGGTCGCCCCTCTTTCCATTTGAAACTTACCCTGTATGTGTGCCTGTGCTTTATTTATCGTGAAGAAATCACTCTGAGCCCCTCTTTTTTCTGTCCTTAACCCCCTGTTTTTCTTTCCCGAGCGTTTTGTGTGGGAGCCTAAGCGGGATCCCTTCTGGTGGCGCCTGTTGTTCGGGACATGGGAGACCCAAATCCCCAGTCAGAGGAGACTCTCCTGTCCCTGTCTGGTCCCTCGAGGGAAGAACCCGCACCGCCGGGGCCGCGGAGGGCCGGGGTCCTGGGGAGGTGCTGGTTGGGCCTCTCCCGCGCCGAGCCTGAAGGGCGGTGGAGAGTGGCGCTCAGAGACCCGGGCTTTGCACCTGTGTGTGCTGCTGGCGGCCGCTGCGCCCCCAGTCGCCCGAGCCTTGTGGGGTCAGACGCGACTCGCACCCAGCCTGGGCAGCCCGAGTGCAGCTGGCGGGCGCGCCTCGGTCCGGGGTCTGGAGCTCTGGGCCTCTTCGGCCGGCTTCCCGGAGCCCTCGCCCCATTGACTTGAGGGGCGCTTGCTCGCCTGCATGACCTCTTAAAAAAAAAAAAAAAAAAAAAAAAAAAAAAAAAAAAAAAAAAAAAAGGCTTGGCACACTTGAGTCAGAAGCCCGGCCTTCCCGTCGGTTGCCGTGTTTGGCTCCTGGAAGAGTTCTTCCTGTAGTTCAACTTGCTATTGGCCGGAGTCCTTCAAACTTGTCTGTTTACTGCCCGGCCGGGCTGTGGAGCCTGCGGGTCACTGGATCCACCCGAGGCGCAAGCGGCGGCGGTGGCGGCGGCGGGTGCGCGGCCACTGCTTGCTGGAGAGCTCGAGCCCCAGGTACCTGGGCAGGCAAAGGGCTAATTGACCCCGAGAGGCAGCGCGGCGGGGTTGGAGCGCCAAGGCTTGCAGGACTAATGATAGCACCTGCAGCGCAAGGAAGCTCAAAGTTTCTGACACTTGAGTTTCCTGGGGATGAAACTGGGACGGGAGAGGTCTGAGGAGGACCGGTGTCTGATGCGGCCAAGGGGTGCCTTTTGGAGAGCCAGGGAGATTTCTGAAACCATTCGGGGATGGTGACTGGAGCGTGGGAAGTAGCTTGAGGTGATAAAGCCCGGGGAGTGGCGATAGGGAGCGCTTTAGGCCCCCAGAGAGTGTCCTTCTGACCTCACCAAGAAAACAGCAAGCTGTAGTTTTCCCGCTCCGCCCCCGCCGCCTCCTTTGCCTAGTAAACAACAAGTTACAATCATCGAGGCTTTCAAAATGACCTTCGAATGGCACATGTGCGGCGTTTTGTGCTGGCTGTTTGCACCCTCCCAATTACTCCGAAATTCTTCACGCATACCAGGTCCCGCGCTCCAGCCACCTCCGGAATCACACCAACACGGACTTGACATTCCAAGCGGCCTCTTAGATACATCTCTTTTTATCTCCCTCCCCACTTCGAGTCCCTTCATATTTTCCCTCAATGGGTTGATTATACACATTGACCCATTCAAAGGCAGTGGCGACCGACATGCAGGCTTAGCCGAGAGGAATTTCTACGAGGCGACCTACTGGGGGCTGGCTGGTTCAGCCTCTGCCGCTGAGGGACCCCGCTCCGAGTCCGCAGCAATTTGGTATTAACTGTGCGGCTCCGGGTTGAGCTATGCCGAAAAGCCCTTTTCAGAATTTCTGCAAGGAATGTAATCCAAATTAGTTCTGCAGCTGTCCTCTTCCTCGTCTCAGGCGACACCAGCTCGCGCCCTCGCTCGTCTCTTCTCGTTTCGCTGGGCGAATTGTCAGACCCACAAGTGAGCCCATTTAGAGCGCGAGGATTAGCGTGCCATTGTTCCGTGTGTGACTCTGTACTTGAAATTCTGGGGGCACAAAGGCGAGTCTCACTTGTTCAAAACACAAAGTGATCCAGATGAAAGGGCCGTACAAAGAAAAACTCTCGGGTGCATCCCTGGTATAATTGCAACACGCATACTAAGGTGATCCATTGGAAACTGTAAATGCCCCGGGGACTCCTTTTTTCATTCTCCCCCACCCCCACCCTGCCGCACCTGGCAGGGAAAGTTCAGCTGGTTTTAATGCAGTGCTATTATAAAAACAAGTTACTGTCTGGGGTATGAGTGAGGCTGTGTGTGTTTGTGCCTATGTATGTGTGTGGCTGTGTGTTCCCAACTAAATACATATTGCGCGTCTCCCCTCTCGCGGTTAGCAGTCAGTAGCAGTTTGGAGGAGTTTGTTTTGGTCCAAATGAGAAATTAAGTGCGGATAAGTAAACTAAGCTGCCAGAGGGCGACAAGATGTTGAGTGAATTGCTTTTAGATGAAACAAATTAAGGAAACGAGGGAAGACAATCTGCTTCTCGCATTATTAGACACGCTTGGAGTTCAGGGGAAAGTGGCATATTTTTGAAATGCTAATTTCTTAAGCAGAAGGAATGCACCTTATTTACTGCTCTATGTGAACAGAATAAAAATATAGGGCGGGGGATGCTGTTGTATAGATCTTTAAGATATTTTTAAAAATAATTGTAACAGAAGAGGACCGTTTTTTTCTTTTGCTTGGAAAAAATTCAGCTTTAGAGAAGGTAATTTTTTAGAAATTCTAAAGGACGTTGTCTCATTTTCAATTATGCATGTTTAGATATATTATATCTAGATATATTATAACCAAAGTCCCTTTATATGGCAATTATAAAGCCTTTGCTAACCAAAGGAATAATTCTAAAATTTATGTCTTCCTTGTATAATGGAAAATTATCAATATTACCTTTGTATTGAAGAAAATATATAGTAGTATTGAGGTGGTACTCTTATATACCTTAGTAGATAAATGAACAAGTTCAGTTCTCATTTCTTTTTTGCAGGTAACTCAGTCTTGCTTTTCATTCTATAAAAGTACATATAGCTTTCTTACATGTTTAAGATACATCATTATATCTCCAAAATCGTGGGGTTATTTTTCATTTGAGAAGAAAAATGTTAATAAAAGTTAAGTCATGAAAATGGTGTTAAATATATTTTTAAAAAAGCATCAATTCTCTTTCTTACAAGTGTTTACTGTAAGCACATCTGTGGGCACACAGTTTTCTTTTTAATTTGAAATTCTCATATATATGGGGGCTTTTTAGAAGGTGTTATTTTTTTCTTGACAATGTGTCTAAATAAATAAATATCTATTAGAATAATTGCAAATTGCTTGGAAATACTATAAATGTTCTGTTGTGATGAAATGACTCCAGTTGTATCAGTATTCCTTTTTTTTTTTTTTTGCTGTTAAACTCAACTGCTTTTATTTATTTTAATCATGTATGCATAGAAAGTGAAATTTTGTTGAAAATCAAGGCACTTACTGCTTTATATATTTTTTTTCATTTAGTCACTGGAAATGTGTCTTAATTAAGAAATTACATTAGAATATTTATCAGAGCATGAACTTTGTGAAAGATTTATGCATTTTTTATTCTAACCTGAGCACAGTATGTTTGCATTGGCTGATTTTTAGAGTTTGTGTTTATTTGATGGAAAATCATATTTCCTCCTCAAAGTGGATTCAAATATTTAGTATTCATGAGCTTTCATCCCTTTGGTTTTTAAATAGAAGTACTATTTATCATCTGTCTTATGCATTCACCCTTTCTGTTACTATAGATTCTCTCTTTACATCTAAGTATTTATTGAGTTTACATGTGTTAATATATATTTTCCCTTCCACCACTAAGTGTATGGTTTTTGTGTGTGTCTTTCCCAGCAACCTGCCACTCAGCCACTGTAGGAGTCCTCTGAGCCAGTTTTCATTCTTTCTGATAAATCTGATATGGCTGGTTGGCCAGACAATCACAAGCCATTCCATTGCTCAGATTTATTCCCGAAAGAAAATAAAAAGGCATCGATCCAAGATCACTGGCACATCTTAAAAGCCTTGACTCCAAGGCCAAACCTTTCCACAGAGAAGTCCCTCTTACCCTTTTTCTTTCTTTCTTTTCCACTCTTGACCAAGGAAGGAAGGTGGACCACTGCCATTTAAAAAATGCTAGTGAGGCAATGAATTGGGCTATTTCTAAGTACTCTCTGAAGCTTGATTAGAGCCACCTTGAGATTAATAGCTATGCACAGTGCATATTTTAGACAATAAATTGAATTAGGATGGCTTAAACATTGCAATGCTTTAGAGTGGTATTATTTTTGTATTATATCAAGCTGGTTATTAGGAAAAGTTAACATGTTCTTAAAAATAGCCAGAAGTTTTGGCTTTATATTATAGTGTTCTGCTGCTGTTGGATATCCATGTATAGTTTGTAAATGCCTAAAACATAAATGAAATAAATGATCAAAACAGATTTTCTGATACCTGCACACTTGTTGGTACTTGCTCTGTTTAATTTTACCAGTTTTGAGAGACGCTGCTTTGTAGAGATGCTAATATTTATACTGAAATTAGTTTTTACAGGTTCAAGCCTACAGCTGTTCTACAGAAATTAATTATCAAGCAGATTCCACTGTTATCTTTTACAGTGATCTACTGAGTATCCTGTGCAGGGTAAAATTTAATCATATTAACAACTTTTCTCCAGGTTATATCATTTTAGAGATGCTCTATTATGTTACATTTCACCATATGGAACCAAATTACACGTTTTATCTAATACTCATTTTCTGAAGTATTATAAATATTGGCAGTCAGAGTTAAAACCCTACTTTTTATGATTTCTAATATAGCTATTGACTGGAGTTTCCAGTTTATAATGAAAAATAATCCCTTTTTATGAAAAAATTATAGGTCAATGTTTCCTGAAACTGTATGTCTTCAACATAATTTGAGGGAGACTTTAATTACCTGTTTTGTGGTTAAATGGGACACGGGACATAGTCACATGGTTTAAATCAGGATTTCTACCTTCCAGGGACAGTTCCTTGAGTTTCTTAATACCTTCAGCAACTTACTGCATCTCTTTGTGACTTGGCTTCTCTGCCTGAGAGAGAAATGCATGTAATGCACTATTTCTGCACTGTACAGTTTTGTGAAAATGACTTTAAAGTCTTTAATATTGAGATACATTCCAGTAAATTGTTTTTATAGATGTAATTTAAATTGCACATGTAATGTAAAATGTGTATACCTATATTAAGAAACATAATGTAAACTTTCTAGCAAACTCTCTCTGTCAAAAGAGTACCTGTCTAATGACATAAAGAGGTTATTAACTCAAAGGCATTTGTATTTGAGGGCAATTTCCCCAAAATATTATTTTCAGAATTGTTCTATGGTCTCTTTTTTCTGAGTTGTTGGTGATTCTGAAATATTTGTTAAATAAATTGCCCTATTTTCTAATTCTGTAATCAAGCTTTAAGGCCACTTCCTTGTTTTCACATTTGATACTTAATCTAGTGCTTTATATTTGTACAGACTTTTCAAGAGAGGAAAGCTGTCCCCTTTTACCATATGGAGTTGAAATATGTGGATGTTTTGGTAACAAATTCTAAAGAGGCTATATAGCATGTAATAATTGTTTTAGAGTTATTTCCATTTTGGATTGTTCTGCAGGCCTGTCACTTTGCACAACTCCAGGGGGCAGCAGCCACATAGACTTTAATAGGAATAGTGCATGCCTTAGCTGTGGGTAGTACAGCAACAGCCCGGCTATTGTGTGATGCTAGTGAATAAAGCACTAAAATAAAAGTTAGAAGGTTTGGGTTCTGCTCATACAATCATTTGTTATGTGATCTTGGATTAGAATACTTGCTTCTATCTTAGTCTCCTTACCTTTATTAGTGTAGCTAAAAGTCATGCCTAAGCTATTAATATTTTGAATGTTTTTAATAATTAATTAGAAATGGAAAGTTTAGAATTTTTAGAAAAAAAATCATTGGTTTTTAATTATTTTTGTAAGTGGATCTCTTTTTGTTGTTGTTGTTCCAAGTCAAGTCATAGGCATAGCCCTTGTTTCTAAAACAGGTGAAAGGGTAAAATAAAAAGAGAGCTGCGTAGTTAAGCTGCAGGGAGAAGCCAGCTTTGAGTCCCCTGCCATTGACATTCCCTCACTTTCCTTCCACTGTTGCCTCTACTCTCCTGCACTGGTGTCATAGAAGTCCACTAGAAACCACTGATGTAATCCAGTCATCTTATTTTTTAGGTAAGGAAACTGACAGCACAAGGAAGTTAGATAATATAAGCTAGTGGCAGCTCCTAACACCAATATCATTTTCTGTAGCATATATCAAAGTATTTGAAAAACCACTGACACATAAAAAAATAAGGAAACAAAAGGTTATGTTGCATTAAAGAGAATTGAGAAACTGAAATGAAGACAAATGGATTGGATCCACACTCCTAATTATCATATTGTGTAGTTCTTTCTAAAAGAAAGACAGTGGGATCCTCATGATCATCTTTAATTTATATTTGGAGAGTAATCATTGATTGCATTGATAAGTTATGGCACATGAGGAGTAAATAAATAAAGCTACTTTTTAAAGACATAGTTCTGTAGGAGGATTTATTTACCTGGTTAGGTCTATGGAGATATAGAATCGTGAATTCCCTAAAAGTCACACAGGAGCCCACAGTACTATCTGTGTATGATAGCACTTTTAAGAGTTTCTTTTTTTTTTTTTAACCTGGGCTTTATGAAGATGTCCAATAAGCAGAAAATGGTTATTTTTTCCATTTTAAAAATAAGTACTATGAATGCTGAAATAAGATGGATTGTAAAGGATCAACAGTGGGTTCCTCACCACCAATTAGTTGGTGGAGACCTTTAACCAGGAAATCCGTGGGAATATGTCAGATTCATCTAGGCCCGGCCTTGGACCTAAGGTTATCATTTTTACTGTCTTGGTTGGACCGTGCTCTTTCATAATGGCCCTAAGACAGTTCTATTATTTGAGTAAGTGCATAAGCAAAGCTTTAAGTACTGACTATAAATTTATTTCTGTAGCACCTTTGCCTCCCTCTAGTTGGGTTCTGTAAGATGCTACCTCTGGGCCTTGTGACTTTGCACTATTTTTGACCTAACCTTAATGCTGTCTGGTTGTACCTGAGTTCCCTCCTGTGCCTCAGCCTTCTTGGGCATGATAAGCATTCTTATGGGCCCGGGTGACAGAAGGGAGGTTCGAAACTTGTTTTGGCAGGAAGAGTCACTTCCTGTTAGAAACTGGAGATGAAAGTGGACCCCCGTAAAAGATTAACATGAACACCAAGAAACTTCCTGTGCAATATCATTAAACCTCTCTTATGAGAAGTAACTCAGGATCATTACTATTAATCACATTATTTCCAATATTGTAGGGGTTACTGAAGCGTACTAAACACCAATAGGAACATGCAAGATCCAGTTTGAGTCCTGAGAGTTAAACTAAAAGGACTCAAGACCAAATGAAGATTTATAATATATTTCATTTGGAACATAGTTTAAATGTGTTAGAAGAAAGTGAATGGTGCAATAAACACTCTTGTTTTCCAAAATGATTAGAGTTGTAGACAATCGGTTTCACCTGCTAAATCTTTACTGCTCTGCTGACCTTTACTTACCCTGGTCCCATGTGCTTCTAATATAGGTGGATATCCACGTGTTAATCTTTCGAATACAAGTGGGGATCCTAAATCTGCTTTTAAAAAATGCATGTGCTTGTTTTCTCTCCTCTGCTGGGGTTATCTCATGGCTGGTTAGGACTGAAAAAAATTGACGACAGATTCTCCAGGCTCTGTGACTATATCAAGTATAGCTGTGACTTGAGCAATAAGTGGCACAGTCTTCTATTTCAGGATGGGTCCCCATTACTATCAAGGGGATGCCTAATAGAGATCATAGGTGGCAGTGACTATTTTGCTGTAGGCAAACTCTTACTGAAATCTTTGTCATTATTTCCTGTGCTTCTCTGTGGGCATAAAGAATGTGAGAATATGAGTTTCTATAGGGACCTATGAAAACCAAATAAAAATACAACAAAATAATATTTATTTTATACACATACTTTCATTTTCAGGAATTCCTTTTGTCTGGTAATTTTGTCTAGAACAGAGCACTTAAATAAGTTTGTTTTAAAGGAAAGTTGACTGCATAGGTATGTTAAAATCTACTCCCCAAGATTTTTGTAAGCATCATCTGGTCCTTAGAAATCTCAGGCAGGGTTATTGCAAGATCCTCTTTATGAGTCGTCTTCTTTCATGCCCTCGTACCTCTAAAATCTCCTTCTTGTCACTGTCAGATTACCATTTCTAATATTATCTTAGTTTTTATTCTGAAACTTTTCACGGATCCCTTTTGTAATTTCAAAGCCTCCTAAAACTGTCTTCTATTTCCTTTTAAATCCATCATAGAGTCTGTTAACACGTATTCTGTCTAAAAATCAGACTAACCTAGTCAGTATCTCATGACTCTGCCTTGCTTATTGTCCTTACTTTTGCTGATTCCTTTTCCTGGAATTTGTGACTTACTTGGTGCTTCTACCTGGCCAAACTTTTGAATCTTTTAAGTTTTACTTTAAATTATACCTCTTTGTTACATCTTTCTTCACTGACTACCCTAGTCAGTAGTCCTTCTCGATATCACTTATCTGGCATTTAATCAAACCAAGCAATAGTTGTGACTTTTTAAGTACCAAAGTTTTTATCCTCTGCAGAGACTAATGTGGTGCCACATACATATAAACTCTTTAAAAATATTTTTTTACATAAATGAATAGCATACATTTGCAGGAACAATTTAAGCTCATTCATGGATGCTTATTATTTGTAATTAAACCATATAGCGCACAAAGTAAGTCATTCTAATAACAATTATAAAATTATTAATAATAGATATTGGACATGTTTACCCTACAAATTTCTTTAGTTGCTTTCTTGAGCTTCCTAGGGTTTTTCTTCAAGTAGAGTGTTTCTAAGATGCTATCATTCATCCCTATGCCCATTTTTAGAGTCTACCCATACTGTGGTACAATTTCTGTTGGTTTTATTTTTGGCAAGTTAAATATATGTGGGATGTGGATACCATTTTTAAACATGTAAATATTTTATAATTCAGTATTTTAATATTAATGGCTATTTTGCTATTTCTTACTTATCTGCCATTAAAACATTTAATCAATTTAAGCAATAAGAATGTCCTGATCCACCAGTGTGTTTCAGGACCATGTTAGGAACTGAAGAAGAAATATAAGAAGCTCAAGATGCCAGCTTTTTCTTTTGAAGAAGAATAGATGAGGCCAATAAAACACAATATAAAAATATGTTATTAAGTGATTTTGCAGACTCTTGGGAGGAATATTTGCCTTCCGGGAAATGTTAACAAGTATTTCATGAAAAAGAGTTCCAGATAGAATCTGGCATTTTCTATTCCTAGATATATGTGATAATACAACTTTGTTATAACTAAAATTTCTCGATATCTTAAAATAGACAACTAGACATGCTTACCATTTTCAAAGGAGCCTATAAAGGAAGCACTTGCAGTATAACTGAACTGAGAGGTGATGGGGATTCTCTTAGTTGCTCTTTTAGATGATTTCACTCTACGTTCTGAAAATGGTTGAAATGATTATATTATTTATAGAGTCAGAGTCTACCAGGGAAAATGCACTTCTAGACATTTCTTCTCAGGTTACCAGATTCTAAGGAACTGTCAACATTTCTAGGCCACTAGGGTGCACTAATTGTACCTTAATTTTATATTTGCCTAAAAGAGTTAATGTAACTTTTAAAATTACCTAACAGTCTGCCGAGTAATCTATTAATGAAAAAATTGGGAATGGAGATATTAGAAACTTTGTCTGAAATTCTTTTAGAACTTTCCTGACCTTTTTCACTTTAAGAATCCATGAGAAGAAAGTTTGAGACAGGGGTTATTGCTCCTATTTTGTAGATGAGGGACTAGAGATATAAAGTAGTATGTAAGGGTGAAGCCTAACTGGTGCACTAGTCTGGTCCAGTTACGTGCCTGCCCTGTCCTGAGAGCCAGCTGGCTCTGCCTTCTGCTTCTGAGACTCTTGCATGCCTTTCTCACGGCAACAGAGGCTAGTTATGCTTCTCAAAGGCATGGTTTCTCCACTCTACCTGCCCACTGTGCAAGAAAGGGATGCTTAGCATACCAGATCCTTCTGCCTTCAGGTCAGCAGCTCTTTTTGCTTTCCCTGTAGCCACATGAAGAAACTTGTCTAATAAATCTGTCAGTTAAGGAGTTCTACTTTAGGTTACTCTGTAGTTTCTCCTCCATTGTATTCTCCAGATTTCTTTCTTTGTCATATAAGCCTTATCTTGAGAAAACTTCGAATCAGGGGCATCTGCAAGATTTGGGGATCTGCATTTATACAATTTGGGGAACCTCTTTAAAAACAATATTGAAATAGAAATACAAATTAAGTACAGGGTCTTGTGAAGCACCAGTACAACAGATGGGTTCTGAAGCTGAAGCTGTTTTAGAAACTTTGTGGTAAATCTGCCTATTGTTGAAAATTATACATTTTAGTAATATTGTTCTTCCATTAACTGTGAATTCTGAGTGTCATAATACAATTTTTTGAATTTTTTTCTAGTGCACATAGTTAGTGTCTGTTATTAGGAAGAATGCATTGCTTTGAGAAAAAAATTATTAGGTTGGTGCAAAAGTAGTGGCAAAAATCACAATTACTTTTGCACCAACTTAATATTATGTAGTGTAAAATCACTATCTGGGTATATCTTTGGATGAAATAATGTACTATATAAACATAAGTTTTAGAATTTTTTCTCTTTAAATATGAGTGTGCCTAATCCAGGTATAGATCTATTTTCTTGATATCATGTTTTTAAGATGGTTTATTTTTAGTACTGCCTTTTACACAGTACTGTAGTTTATAATGGTTGGATGTAATTTAAAGGAACCCTGCCAGTATGGATATACAAGAGCTATATTATTAAGGTCCTACCCCTTGAAATATAGCTTACTGGACTCACTGGATTTTTAATCATTTGTTATTTCGCGTGGATAAAAGTCAACCTTTGACTTTTACCCTCAGGCTAAGATAAATGTGACCATTTTTTAAAATAAGAAAATGGCTCTCTTCCTAATTTTTAGTTCCCATACAGTTTACAAATACATATTTACTCTGGTAATACAGCTTTGCAACTAGCAAAGCAGTTGTGCTAACACTGATAAATATAGGTGAGGAAACAATTAACATCCACTAATGTTTCGCCACCTAAACTATTTTAATGTCATTTTAAAATTTTTAACTAGAATAGATATTATTACTAGCCATGAATGAAACAATGCATTTCAGTTAAAATCAATAGAGAGTGTAGATCTTTGGTAATATTTTTAACTAATGTGTTAACACATTTAAGAAACAATAAAAAGATTAGTATTTCAAGTCACAGTTTTAACAAATATCAACTAAACAGTTAATAATATTTCCCAGTTGTTAACTTCAAATTTAGCAGCCCATTGTCCCTGGTGATATATTGAAACCTTTAAAAATGTACTTGGAACAAATGGAAATGGAAGTGATTGGTATTCAGATATAATTCTTTAGTGGCCCTTTTCTTTCTTCTAAATACAGGATGAAAATTGAAAGTATAAAAAGCTTCAGGATAAATTGAAATAGACAAAACATTTTATGCAACTGTTGGTGAAAGGGGCATTCATTGTTTTTTTTTTTTTTTTTTTTTTTCTGTTCTTACTGTATTGCTTGTGGCCGGAATTAGCACACCATGAGCCAGAGAAAAAGATAAGACAAATAGAATGGCATGCAGCTAATTTTGTTTGGCAAATTTAGATCTGATACATGCTATTTCACTCCTACAAACCGACTCAGTCACTCTTTGAGAGGTACAGATGAAGTTTGTCTCCCACAGTTTAACAGCTTTCACTCAATATTTATAGGCTACATAAAAATAAATTTCTGTAAGTAACATATTTCTTACTGGCAGGATGAGCTCTGTGAAGGCAGATTTATTAATGAGGAAAAAAAGGAGAACCAAAAACATTAAAATTGTTCCAGATCTGCAGAAAATAAAATGCCTATATGTCAAAATATCAAAAATAGTTTTGTTTCAAGGACATATATGGTGGACTTTTGGTATTCAAGATTTTTTACTACTTGTGAGTCAGTCACAAATCCCATTATTTTATGATAATTTTGTGATTTGAATCTGGTAGAATTTCATATTCTGAAAGTAGTCATTCACCTGCTAGATGAGCCAACAGAATAGAATCCACTGTAATAATCAGGAAGTTGCTTAAAACAAAACTCAAAACCTTGGTCTTTGTGAAAAAGTGTTATCATCTAACAGAGTAAACTTTAGTGAAATTTCTTAATGAGGTTAAACTTGTGTGAGAAAATGTTCACCAGATGTGTAATATTTGTGGAAATGTGGTTCTAGAGAAAACCTGGAAATTGTACAATAATATCTATATTAGGAAATGTCAAGATGTATTCCTAACAGCCTTTTGTAGCACAGTGAATTGTAGAGTATTCAGTTGTAATGTTATTTATATATCTGTTAAGGATTTGTCATGACTTCAGACTATATTCCCCATAATCAAGTTCACTGTAGAGAATAATTCTCATTCATGAATTGTTCATCTCATCATATTTCCAGTGGTTATTTCAAGGTTAATTTTTTTCAGATAGCTTGTCTGTTGATTAAAGTTTTCAGTAATTGTACATGTGCTGATAGCACATGGATGCTTTAAACTTGAAGACATCTTTGGTTTTATAACCAGTCAAGGTCAAATGTTTTCCAATGCTTTCGTACTCAAATATATAGAAAAAATAACTTTACTGTTTATTTTTTCTTTCTACTAGGAATATGGAGCCTCTTTTTGACTTTTCAGATTTCCATAAACCTTGTGTAGGGTATGATGAACAAAGTATATCCCATACGAGGATTAATATTCAAGTAGTGTATTTCTTACAATTTTACTGATTGTTAAAACAATGAAATGCTGTTTTACATAATTGAGTTTCCCTGGTACCTTCCCTGGAACCCCTTTCTCTGACTTAACCCAATCAAACAAGCAAAGAGTTAATACATGACACAATAATGGATCTTCAGATATCTTCTCTGGCATATGCTATGTTCCATTCTAATGTGCCTTTGATATTACAGTCACTAAATACTGTAAATATTACTGTTGCATATAATAACAATTTTTCCATAAGTATTTTAAAATAATAGAAATATGAACAGTGTCAGAGTAACTTTGCCACAATTAAGTATTAGCCAGTTTGAGAAATGCATTTTTCTGAGATAAGTGTATCACAGCATAGACACCTGTTTTATGTGAGTTGAAGTGAAAAAAATGAGTTAAACACGATAGACGGGATGCCACTGCCCACATATTGAATTAGCCTAGTAGAAAATCACATGAGTGAGGCCTAGGAGAAAATCACTCATGTAATTTAGTATGTGGTCAGGGGCATTCTGTCCACATTTAAGGCAAATGCTATACATTTTCCCAAGAGTGAGTATGAGTGCTGATGGGTTTGTGTCTATAAACTGGGTTGCAAGTACTCACAATCGTTTGAATATGTGATGACCATCATCTATGTGGTAATAACCATATCGCATGCTCACATGATTAGTCAGAATGAATGGTTATCTGGCAAGGTATTAGCTGCTGCAGGTGTGTGTATTAGATATGGGACTATCCCTGGAGGTCACTACATCTACTCTTTTCATTTGTGGTAGATAAGGAGAGGAAAAAATTAAAATTAAAACTTTTATTTTTACAAAGTTAAAATACAATATTGTAGAAATTGTGAACGTCAGCTTTATTATTATCATTTTGGTAACTTAGATTTTGACATGTGTTTTTTTTTAAATTTCATATTACAACAGCATAATAGCATGCTATTTAATTTGAAGAATGATTAAAGACCTAAGGAGATATACCAGGCCTGGAAAAGAGGAGTCTTGGGAAGGGGACATGATAACTGTCTTCAATAGCTAGGGAGGGCTGTTACATACAAGAGGGATTAGCAATGTTCTGTACAGCCTTGGAGAACAGAAACATTAACAGCTGTTTGAAATTGTAAGGCATCGTATTTCAGTTAAACACCATCAAGGAGTTTCTCATAGCTAGAGCTAACCAAAGTTGGAATGGTCTGTCCCAGGAGTTAGTGAGTTCCCTCATGTGTGGCGTAGTAAGCTCTGATCTAACCTCTTCTATGATGATAAGAAATGAGTGAGGCAGCTGAGGAACAACTGGTCCACAATGTTGGGGGTGAGGATTGAGTTCTGTGATTTCTGAGAACCTGTCATAAGCACACTGTGCCCAAGTATCTTTTCATAGCCTCTAAAAATTAGAGCAGATGAAACCCATCCTTCAAGTCTCTGTAGCTAAGATTCCCACCCCATCTGCTCCTCATCATCCTACCTGCTCTTCATAGATTCGTTGATTTGTGAAGGATTTTTTAAAAAATTGTCATTCTTCAATAAATATTTAGCTTTTTTCTTAACAGTCTTCATATTAAATATTCACACTTCTGGTTCATTATACTATCACCAATTAATCATTCTCAATTTAAAAACCAATAGAGAATATAAGCATGCAAACTTAAAATATATACACTTTGCTCCTCAGTTTATGCCAGCAGGTGTTTATAACTAAATACTGATTTAACTAGACTGGAAGGAGAAATATATAAGAAGGTGGGGACATAGTTAGGAGCAGCAGGAATTTAGAAAACTGGGCCTGCATTTGTGGCTGGGAGATAAAATGTTAAGAAATAACAGCAAAAGAGAAGCACTTTCCTAGGGGAATTGAAAATCAAAAGGAGATAAAAAGATAGATGTACATATGCATGCCTGACCTAATTACAAATAAAGTAGATCTTTATTAGTCAGTTTTGGACATAGTTTAAGGTCTTTGACATTTCAATCTCTTTTACTACCACTTTTGGATCTACAGTATAAACCTTCTAAATAAAATGTTTTGCTTTTTCCATTTGTGGCCATTCTTTTAACATTTTTTTTGGTTCCCCTGTGTGAAGACTGCATTTCTGTGATATACTACCTTCTGTTTTAGGCTTTCTGATCTACCACCTCTCCTCACTTTCTACAGTCTATATCCACTTTAATGCGAGGAGGCTCCAAGCCCTGTGCTGGTACTTTTATGCATTACCTCTGGTGCCTCCTTAAACCTGCAGAGTAGATGGTATTAATCCTCTGTCACAGATAAAGAAAATGAGACTCAATTACATCATAGGACAAATCACACAGCTATTTCTCAACAGAGGCAATAGTCTAACAATCAATTTGGCTATTATTGGGTGTATATTAGACTTAGATTTCAGTTGTCTTTTTAAGGAGTCAATGAATAAAGATAATGCACTCAACAAAAAGTAAGTCTATCCAATGCTTCTGTCTGGCTGTGGTCCTCTTCATCTTTTTCTTACTGTCCAGATGCTCTCTCCTGTCTTACCTCTGTGTAGATTATTTCTAAGCTCTTAACCCTATACAGAGCTCTAAACCTTCCTGTTTCTACTGCCTGCTGGATATCTCCTCTTGGATATGTCACAGCGTCTCCGACTCAAGCTATTCAACGTTTTACTTATCGCTTTTCATAATTTAATGTGTTTTTCCTATCTTAATTGTTAAAAACTTCTGTACATCAAAAATTAACTCTTCATTGGTAAAAAGCCAAGAAATCATAACATCTAATACTTATTAAGAGGCCAACTGTATCAGGAAGTGTGCTAAGCACTTCTCATACAATATCTCACCTGATCTTAACAATATGGATACTACCATCCTTATTTTACAGACAAGGAAACAGAAGCTTGGAGAGATTAAATAACTTGCAAAGGGCCACACTTGTGCAGGTGGCTGATCAGCAATGCCTAGGCTCCTATTAAATTCACAGTCTTAAATATCAACATTTTACATATGACAATAAATGAAAACTCCTAAGAAGTATGCTGGTAACATAGGTGAATTTCTTAAGTATTTTAGGCCATTAACAATGATTTTGCTTGATACTCATAATAATACTAAATAACCAGTAATATTTGTGAATATATCAAATATGGAAATGGGATCAAGTATATTAACAATATATGCCACTCTTCTGTTTTTACATTGTGGTTTTATTACATTTATAATACCTCAAATCCAGTAACCATTGCAGTAACTCTTTGAAATTGATAATGTGAAGTAAAATATTGCAAGGAGTAAAATAGAGGAATCTGAGAATTTAAATAGTGCAGGTTTGAATCAACCATGTGAGTATAAGTAAATTACTTAATCTTTTTAAGCTTCAATCATCCCATCTAAAAAGGGAATTGAATATTAATATTAACCTCATCATTGTGACGGTTAAATGAAATGCTTATAAATGCATATAAAATAGCATCAGGCACAAAGTAAGTGCTCAATAAATGTTAATTGTATTTTGTATGCTATAGTAGTAGTAGGAGAGAAATAGGGCAGTTAAAAGCAAAAAAGGAAGCATCATAAATTTAAAGTTAGAAAACATTAAATATGAAAAGAGCATGAACTTTCTCTTTTTCATAATTTGAACTTGAGTATTGTGTGTCCTATGAATATAAACAGGTGATACAATAATGGCTTATAGAATTATTGTACACATGGACTGTCATGAGCACTGTAAGTAGACTGTTTAGGGAAGAATTTGGCTCTCTCTGAGGGGCAGTTTTCTCAAATCCTTTTTTTCTTCATATTCTGTTTTTATAGTTTTGGTATTAGAAAAAGAGCTTAGAGAGACAGTTTTGTTCCAAAGATTTATGTTTACCTGGCAAACTCAAATCCTCTGTCCTTTCATCCTTATTGTTTTTTAAAGTGCCTTCAAGAGAAAATGGTTTTTAATCAAATTCATGAGATAACTTTTTATGTTACATTTTATAGGCATTTGAACTTTTCAAGATAGGACACAACTAAAATAATGTATGACCAAATGTGTTTTTCAAAAATTTTCTGCATGCTAGAGCAGAATCCTCCACATCTATATACAAATACTGACAGAATTTGTCACATAGAAGATAATCTGTAAATTGTTGTGATTATTAAATGTTTTCCCTATATTATGGTTTTTCACATTTATTAGGGAATTAGGTAAAGGCTATGCATGACATCATAAACTTTTAAATTCACAGAGCTATGCCAGTGGTGTCCACTTGCTAATTAACATTGGTGTGCCACAAAACCATACATTGGTGTGCCACAAAGGTATCACTAATGGCAAGGGCGATTTCTGCTCTTCTATAGTTGGCTGCTTGCTTTTTTGCAACAACCTCAAACTCCCTACAGTTAGTAGATGAGAATTTCTAAAAAGTTATTTCTCCTATCAACCAATGTGGAAACTTTCAAGGATGCTGTGAACTTTTCATTTTTGCAAAACATAAGAACAAATTTTAAAATGAAGGCTATTATTTTTAGACTGAAAGATAGGTAGAAATTTTGTATGCAAGCTCCACCACATGTTATTATCTTATTCAGCTGACAGGTGGTGCTCCAGAACAATATGGGCAGTGGGGATGTGTGATTAGATTTCCATCAGTTTGTGGGACAAACCATAAAAACCTTTTAATGTAGCAGTTGAATTACCAAAATCTTTACATGCAAGGATAGTAACTCATTAAAATAATTGTTACATGCAAATAACCTTTTAAATTTTAAATGTGTTTTAGATGCAGGCATTGAACTAGACTGGGATCAAGATTTCATGTAGTTTCAACTCAATTTTTTACTTTACTGCAAACCGATAAATTGGAATATTAAACTATAATTAAAATCTATACAACTGATTTTCCTCCATTTATTATATTATTTAGCATTACTATGACATTCTTTTTAACCAATGATTGATCATAAATAATAATTGTCCATATTTATGGGATACAGAGTGATTTTTCAGTACATGCATGCATTGTATAATAATTAAATTAGAATAATTAACCTATCCATCAAGTCAAATATTTATCATTTCCTTGAATTGTGAATACTCAAAATTTTCTCTTTTAGCTTTTTGAAAATATACAATAAATTATTAAACATATTTACTCTGCATTGCTACAGAACACTAGAGCTTTATTCCTATCTAGCTGTAATTTTGCATTCTTTAACCAATGTCTCTCTATATTCCCCTCTGCCTTATCCTTCCCAGCCTCCAATAACCAAAATTCTACTCTCCACTTTGATGAGCTCATTGTTTTAGCTCCTTCATGTGTATTTATCTTTCTGTGCCTAAGCTATTTCTCTTAACATAATGTCCAACTGATTCACCCAGGTTGCCCCAAGTGAAACAATTTCATCATTTTCTTAATGGCTGAATAGTCATCTACATTGGGTATTTGTCCTAATGCTATCCCTCCTCTAGCCCTCCACCTGCTGACAGGTCCCAGTGTGTGATGTTCCCCTCCTTGTGTTCATGCCTAACAGCCATTTTATTTATCCTTTATCATTTTGTGCAGTAGCTTTAGTATTACCCAGACCTCTGTAGCCATCAATACATTCTGGAAAAAGAATATGATGATTTGCAATTTTTTCAGGAAGATAATTGTGAAATTGTAGACATTGCTTGATTCAATTTTAGTGTATTTATATTAATATAAAACTTGTAACTCAAAATTGAATCATGTCTCTCACTTTTCTAATGGTAATAAGATTTTTTAAGCATTCCAATTAAATAGAATTTGTTGTACTTTTAAGAAACAATTCAGGGATGATTGAGATCTATACTACATTCTATTTCTGAGAAGGCTAGTAAGCCTCTCTGGATTTATTTGTGCTTTGAGAAAAGAGCGTAGAAAAGCAGTTTAGGTTTTATAAGTTTTTCATTCTTCCCAGTCAGAAGTCTTGATTAGGAACACCAGTGCACATGATTCTAGGTACACACAGGATGGCATTAGTAGTAGTCCCATATAACATTTTTTTTTTTTTTCAGGGAGATGATATAACAGCTGCCCTTTTTGCCTGTAATCCCTATTTGGAGTAGTCTCAGGACAAAGAAATCTTCTCTAGGATTATTGCCTGACATGCAACTATTCAGGTCCCGAGACCTAACATTTACTCCCTGCCCTGCTTTCTCCCTGGAATCACTGTTTGTCCAGAAGGAGTTAGATATTGGATGGAGATAGTGTGTTAGCAGATATTATCTCAACACTGTACTTGTTCCTCCCCTCCCCTTCCTATATTTTAACTCTAAATAAGTGCATTTAACAACTTGGGCTTTCTATTTTCTAAACTCTTTGGAAATTATTAAGTGGAAGTAGATTGTCAAGATTGATCTTCACAGAAAAAGATCAAAATTTTTTCTAATAGGGGCTTCTGGTACCATAAATGGTTAATCTGTACACAAATATTTTGATTCTTAGTGGTTTCATGCATCATGGCAATTCTGCTAGTACCTTTTGCTATGCTATATAGTTTTTACAAGTATGCAAATATTGAAGGATGTTTAATAACCCTGACGTTATTAAGTGTTCAGTTATTTCCCAAGATTTTTAAATGGGTCTTGGGAAATTTTGAGATTAAATTATATAATTTGTAACTGAGACATAACATTCATTCTTGAATATAATTTGCAGTGAAGGCTTTATGAAGGAAGAACTAATTACTCTCATGATTGAGATTAGAGACAATTGTTAGAATTATGTTTTGCAAGGTTATTTTTCTATGTATAAACTGTCTATGTCCCTTGAAAACTGCAAGTTGATGTGTGCTTATCTAGAAAAATCAGTTCCTTATCAATTAGCTTACAGTGTTTTAGACTGATTTATAGTCAAATTAAATAGATTTATTGACATTTTCATCAGAAACTATAAATATGTATCTTGTAGCTGAGAGCAATAAATACTAGGTAGCCTCAACAAGTGATATTAATAACACTGAAGTTTTCTAAGTTTTTCTATATTAGAATAATGTATTTTTACAGGTTGAAAATCAGCACAACTTTACTCTGAAGGATTGTGATGTGTTTTCTTTCATACAGTGTACAGGATTTTAATTCTTATAATAACAAGGTTGCTCACTTTGCCAGCAGGAGGCCCCTCAAAGCAAGATAATGCCTCTCAGTTTGCAGATTTCAGTATAAATAAATGACACTCCACATATTCCTTCCAGATACCCAAGTAAGTGAGATAATAGTATATAGCATTTTTTTCATTAAAAAATAGCTGTATTGTGTCAGTGACCTGTAATAACTAGCACTGCAAGGAGAAGCGACAGCCTCATTCACCTTGCATCTATGCAGAAATAACTCTATTTCCATGGCTGGAGGGAGAAGAAGAAAGAAGAGAATGAAAGAAAAGAGCAACCTTGGAATGCAGTCACTCTCACGCTAACAAGGGGGAGTTTAAACTGACTATTTGTACTACATTGAACTTACCACTCAACACGTTGCAAATAACCCTTGTACTCTAAGCATTGAGATAGTCATTGTTAATAATGGTGTGGTGGGAATATAGTAAGCAGTCTTTTGCCATGTCCCTTAATTCTATATAATTTTCTATTAATGACTCATCAGTTGGCCAAATATTGTACTGAAAAGGTTTTACCGATTGAATATAAAGATGCAGTCATTACAAATACCATTTCTGCACAAGGATGGCAATGTATGTTTAAACTTCTGTAATTCAGAATAAGACAATACCATCTACTTCACATTGCTGTATACTCTTTCTAACACAGGCCATTACTTGTAAACATTGAAATGTTGGGTATAAAAAGGAAGAATAAGCAATATGCTGTAGAGCAAATCAAAGTTAATACCTTTAAATTATTTCTCAATGAAAATTTCAAAATGTTTCGTAATTTCAAATTTCAACTGTAATTCACAAACTCTTATTTTAAGACTTTAAACAGACGTTGTGGAGAGAATATAGAAAATTTTGCGATGATTGTGGGCCTGAAATTAAAGCCTTTACTAAGAGTTACCTCACTTTGAAATTTGTGGAAGTCATGCAAACATAGTTCAGTGGAATTCAGTTCATTCTGCCTAGACATTCAACTCATTCTGCCTAGATATTCATTTGTTCAGTATCTCACAGGCCTTGCATAGCAGTGAAATCAGACAGCCTGATGTACAAAGACAAAGAGCAAGAATATTTGGCCCTGGCTCCTTAGTTCAATTATTTGAATCTATATGGCACATCAAGACTATACAGTTTAATACATTTGTTATTCACAAAACAACACCAGCAACAACTCTTTATCCACAACATCTGGGCGTTTTTAAACATAAACATATAAATTCAACACACTCTAATGAGGTTGCAGATTATTTTGTCACTTTGTTAAATACATGTTAATGTTAGCTCTGTTTCTAATGTATATGAGACATGGGACTGTTTGCTGGAAGAGCTCTGAATATGATCATATTTTCCAGTTATCTTATTTTACAGAAAATAAGTGTAAGATTTAGAGATGTTATTTGCCTAAGAATAGGTTGCCAGTCAGTGTCAGAGACTGGAACTCATGTTGTCTGACATTTTTCTACTGCCCAAACAATTACTCCATACAAATGTAGGAGAAATAATAGATCACTTTAGAGTTCTTACACTGGATTTATTTTGTACATGTAATAGGTAAATTTTATGTGATTATTAATATATTCATTTCAGAAATATTGATAAATACATATATGTAAAAATGAAGAAGATATTATTTGTAATCTTATCACCTAGAAATAATCGCTACTAACACTTTGCACTAATAACATTTTGCAGATGTTTGTAAATACTTTCTTGATGTGCACATGAGTTTATGTGTCTGTGTGTGTCTACAGTACTTCTTACAAAAATGATATGCTTTCTATTATGTTTAATAACCAAGTTTTGTACATATTTTATACACCAAACATATTTTAATTTCTGAAATTCTTATTTGGGCTAACATATTTAGTGATACAATTTTTAGAATTATATGAAATCAGTATGAAATCAGTTTATTTACTTCCTTTAATGTTGCCATGTATGCTTTTGTTGTTTTATTTTTCATTTTTAATTGCTCTTTTATGTTTTAAAAAGCTGGAGAGAACTCTTTTAAGTTATATCTTTACACATAATTGTGATTTCCTCAGAATAAATATTTGCAAGGTCAAAAACTAAGAATTTAAGTGTTTGGTATTTAATGGTTCATTACCCTGAAGAAAGTTTGCAGAAATTTACTCTGCTACTACCCATTTAACAATTGATTTCAACATTTTTTCATTTTTTTTTAAATTTAGGTTTTCTTAGGTGAATACAAATATCAATGAATAATTTGAATATCAGTATACAAGTGGATCTTTTTTATTTTTTATCTTCATATAGAGATATGTGAAATGTAAATGTTATTTCTTAGATATAGTAGTCTTAAGAATTATATATACTGTGAGTTAACTCTAATTTAATTGAATTAAAATATCTGTTTTATAGTATTGTTATATATGATAGCATGAATTCTGAGATTCTATTAAAACATATTTATATTTCCTAAGTTTATTATATCTTTCAAAAATTTAATACTGAAAAGGAAATAAAAAGATTTTCTTTCCTTTTTCCTCAAATTTGTAAACTTGAATGTTCAATTAATCTGTGGACTACAAACCAGTTATGTGAGGATTAAGAATTTTTAAAAATCCAACCTGCTCTCTCATATGAATTGCTAAATATAATAATTTATTTAACTGTATAGTGATGAATTGATATTGAAAATGTTTTTGCATCAACTAATACTTTCACCCTGACAAGTAATCTCTGTGGTCAGTGTGGAGTCAAAGCACTGAGCCATATGCGCACATAACCAAAAGCGTTTCAGCTTTCCTTTCCTTCATACTCAGATTTTGACATTTATGAAGTTGCAGTCACTTCTATTTTATCATTTTATATTTCCTATTATATAAATCAGGGAATGTTTATGACTACATTTAGAAATTAAATATTATATACTCCTTTTAAACATATTTTCACATTTTTCCTTCATATAGGAAATGGTTAGTTTTTCAAAATAATGAAATGTTTGCAATAATACGTATTTGTGACTGACTCCATGTTGCTGCTTTCTCCCTGTTCTGTTGTTTTTCCTTTTGCATCAGTTTACTTCTCAATGTAGCAATGAATTGATTGATTGATTGATTGATTGAGATGGAATCTTGCTCTGTCATCAGGCTAGAGTGCAGTGGTATGATCTTTGCTCACTGCAACCTCTGCCTCCTGGGTTCAAAAGATTCTCTTGCCTCAGCCTCCCGATTAGCTGGGACTGCAGGTGCACGCCACCATGCCCAGCTAATTTTTGTAATTTTAGTAGAGATGGGGTTTCACCATGTTGGCCAGGATGGTCTCAATCTCTTGACCTCGTGATCCACCCGCCTCAGCCTCCCAAAGTGCTGGGATTAGAGGCATGAGCCTCCGTGCTCAGCCTAGCAATGAATTTATTTTAACACACATTACTAGAGTTGATATATGTATATAATATTTCATGGGTATATATGACAACTAATGCATTTGAATAATGCTGAAAAATTATGTAAATACAGGATAATATTTAAACAATAAAGTGTAACTTTTATAGACATTTATATCATTACTTTTAAGCACCTTGTCAACTTTCTTTGTAACAAATGTAATCATTGACATTTTACTTTTAAGGGGGAAGGAGAAAAGTACCATTTTACATGTGAAAAATTGGGCATTTTGTTTAAGGTAATACGTTGACAATAGTTTTTTGGGAAGTTTTTATCACAGTGCAGGAAGGCTTTTTTTTTTTTTTTTTTTTTAAACAATTTCAGGCAATGCATTGACACAGTTACTGTTGATAGTGAGCAAACAAGAATTTAAATAAAGTGAGAAAAAAGTGAATTGGAACAAAATGTTATCATGTCTTCTCCTGTCTATAGAAGCAGTTTTTTGTTTGGTTTTATTATGAAATTTAGTTGGCTTGGAGCTTTCTAAGACCACTTCTTATTAAAAATGGGTAAAAAATAAAGTAGCATGTGGAAAATCGTCTCTATTTTGGACTATAGTAACTAAAACATACACTTTAGAGTCGACAAACCTGAGTTCAAGTTTCAGATTTGGGACTTGCTAGCTGTATGGTCTTGGAAAACTTAATTAGCTTCTTTGTGTCTCACTCTCATGTTTAAAATGGGGAAGATGCTTTTACTTTTCAGGACTGTTCTGATGGCTAAATTGAAAAATATGTATAAGGTATTTAGCATGACATTTCCCTAACTGTAAATACTTGTGAAATGTTACTGTATTTTTCTATGAAATACAGTAACTATTACTGTACTATTACTGTTACTGTTTTTCTATAAAGGTGGTAACTTTTTAATGCTATTTTTTATTATCACAGTATTTTAGGAGATTTATCTTTAGTATTCCATTTTAGAGTGCTGAGTATACAAAACAAATTAATTTATTTCATTTCATTCGGCAACACTTATTGCATGGCTACTTCCATACCAGTGAAGGTATCAGGAGATAGATAAAGATCAAGATAGATAAATATCAGGAGATAGATAAAGAATCTAGTGAGGAAGACAGATGCAAAAATAGATACTTTCCAAATTTTATGGTAAATGGTAAGCAAGTTACTCTGGAATAACTTAGTATAACTAAAGTTTGGAAAACTCTTCTGGGTAAGACAGTTTCTGAAATGAGTTATGAAGATGATAAGAATTAGATGAAGAATGATGTGGAGGATGTTCCAGATAGGGGAAACTGCAACAATAGTTTTGAAGGAAATAATCCCAGGATGTAATTTGGACAATTTATTTAGAGTGATTAAAGCTTTATTTAGAGTGATTAAAGCATAAAGATGTCAGAGAGATGCAAAGGAAGAGGATGAAATGTAGAAACAGGCCACAGGAACTTTCATGTTCTGCTAGGGGCTTTCTTTTTCCTCTTTCATTTTTTTCTTTAAATAATTGATGATATTTTATATGCTGATTTGATTTATGGACTTATAAGGAAAATTTATGTGTGTTATAATCAGGGTGCATGATACCCTGTCAAACTAGTATTTGACAACCCTAATAGTCAGTGATATATGCAGAATAAAATAGGAAAATATCAAGTAAAATACTTTTTAGAATTGAGAATTTTGCAGAGAGAATTAATTTTAGGTTGTACTCCTCAGAAAGGTATTGGGCTTTGTTGTGAGAACTCAAGAAATGAGGAGGGCCTAGAAATGGAAACAAAACAAAACAAAAAACACGCAAACAGTTTTAAATACTATTTATTAGGTTCTGCCGTGTGTCAGGCTCTGTGCTAGGTATTTTTGCATAAATAACACATTCCCAACAACACAGACCTATTTAAAATACCTATATCATATTGACTCAATATCCATATGTATATTTTTCTCCCAATAAAAAGATAAATTAAGTACTTATATAAAGAGTTCTAAAGGTATGAAGTCAAGATTTAAGTCAACTTTCCCCTGACTCCAAAGGTGTAGTGTAGAAACTATTAGAGGGTATTTCAATGATTACTTCCTTTACCTCTTCCTTACTGGCAGAATAAACTTTAGTTAAATTGTCCCCCATCCCTGGGGAGAGAATCATTACTGCTCTAAGCGTATTATCGTCATTTCATTTCTCATGCCAGTTTGGTAGTGAAAATGGGATAGAATTCTGATCAATGAAAGGGGAAATCTGGCAGGCTTCCAGAGAAACTCTGATGAAAAGAGATACACAAGGGAAGCACTATCCATTTTAGCTAACGATCATTATGTCTGCATATGACACCTGGAACTGGCAGCCCATCCTTTGGTACTGGGTGGTTGCATGAATGCCATCCCCAAAAACGCAAAATGGATTCTTCATGACATCATTGAGCTTCTGAATCAACCCTAGGATATCTCTTATCTCTAGACTTTTTACATGCAAGACATTAAATCTCTAATTTTTAAGCCACGTTTATAGCCAGATTATTTTACTTAATACAAGCCCTAAATGTTCAATTACAATACCTTGGCTTACTTGTTCAGTTACCTAAGTAGCCGATTAATTCAAATGTATTCCTCCTCCTTTAAGATGATTCCCCCTTCTTGGTCATTAGAAAGACCAAGATATGTTTGAAATATGCTTGAAGACCAAGATAGATATGTTTGAAAAAAAAAAGCACCTAGTTTCACAGAATCTTGGTCTGAAAGAGATGTGAAAATAAAGAGTGAAGACTGAATGATAGGTTGCCTAGGATTATAAGGAACACAGTTATAAATTACCAAGCTGTTGTACGATCATATAATTTCATTGTGTTTTAAAATTTTCCTAAATTTTGTGATAGTTACAAGAGAAATGATAAACTAAGTGGCTCTTTCTTTGGATGTGCCCATTTTTAAGTGTTGATTATTCACTGAACACTATACTTGAATTTTAGGTAAAACTATTTGATTCTTATAAAAACTGTGTGGTTAGGATGGAAGGTGTTTTGTGACCCACAGAATGTTTCCTTTGGAAGCCTAATAGGGAATGCTCATCAGCTTTCAATGAAAAGATATGCTGTTTGCAGTAGGTCCAAAATGAGGTAATACAAGACAAAAAAGTTAAAGTGGCATCTTTGATTCTTGTATAAATCTATATTATGTCAATCTTTTCAATATGTTTGCAGGTAAAATAGAGAAAGAATATTAATTTTTTCCTTCCTTTTCTAAAATATGCATTTTTTTTGAGTACATGCCATATATAAGAAACTGGCCTAGTCATTTACATATGTCATTGAATTCCATTTTTGGGGTCATATATTCTTATTAGTATTTTTTATTATAATTTTCTAGCTATAAATCAAATAGTCATGAAAATAATGTTGTTGGACATTCCTGGGGATCCCACATGTACTTGGAAAATAATTTTTTAGTTTTCTATTAACGGGCACTTGAACTATAAAATGACTGTTACTTTGTTTCATGTATTATTTTTCCAGATAGACATTTTATTGGTGGAATATGAATGAAATATTATATCATGTTAACAGATATCCCACTTACATGTTGAAACTTGATATGATGTTAGGCTTTTCAATCAGATAAGTATAATGTACAAATTTTGAAGTGCCCTGTTATTCTGTCTACTCACAATTATGTGGTCTCCTATTAGTTAAGGATTTTCATAGCCTGATAATTCCTTTTGATCCTACCATGACATAATGTTTTATTTAAAGTTTAATTGTTTTTCCTGTAACTTTTTAAATGCCCAGTAAAGTCGTATCATTGGATTATGGAAAACTCTTTAGCCAAATCCTATTTAAAACAGAATCGTGGGATGTGAGGTGAGAAAGTCAGTAAGGTCTTAGTCTCCAAGTGTTTTAAAATGCTTTACCTACCTGTAGACGTTTTCCCCTTTCTTCTGCACCTTGTCAAACCAGTTTATTACTTCTATAGTTTATATAAACATGTAGCCTTCTGTACACTTGTTTTATTTATGTTGTGCAGTAGTATTGGAAATCACTCAAATTGTTGTATGAATACACTGGATGGGAGTAGTTATATATATATATATATATGATGTGTATATATATGTGTGTGTGTATATATATGTGTATATGTGTGTGTATATATATGTGTGTGTGTATACACACACACACACATCTTACCTTTCTGTGTCATGTCTAGTAGTTAAACGTTCTGTATGTAACTATTTATGTTAGTATGTACATTTGACTGCAAGGTGAGCTGAAATAGTTGTGGTATATCTTTTCAGGTTTAAAATGTTTCCAATTGATAAATACATGCTACATGCTGATATTTTACAACAAAAGTTTGGGATATTTCATTGTTAACTGTTAATGAAGCATTGAAAGTCTGAAGACTACAAATGAAATAAAGTATTTCACAAGGATTACAGAAGCACTAATGAAAATGAAACTCTTATCATAACTTAATATATGGAAACTAATTGACTGTAAGTTCAACAACTTTTCACACACCTGACAATTGAATCAATGAACAGTATCAGTAACAATGGTTGTTTTTCCTTCAATTTCTGGAGCAGAGGCTCTGTGATAGATGGTTCATACACAGGATTTCATTTGAATCTGAACAGGAGGCAGAATTGAAATTTGTGTGACTCCAAAGCTAGGTATAGTTATTCCCATTTTCATATTCTATATTAGGAATATGGAACATAAACTTATTTAAATTAAATTATTTACAGGTAATTCTTAATAGTAACAATTCATAATGTAGGATCACAGAACAACGTATAATTTTTATACAAAATTAGATAAATATATTAATATTGTTAACCTATCGTGATGACAGGCTGAGGAGGATATTTGAAGGTTGCCCAATAATAGCAACAGAATTTGACCCCATTTCTACTAATTAAGACCTTAGTATCACGTAGGAAAGCAATCTTACGAAAAACACATACCAAATGGACACAAGAATCATAATAGGAAAACAGTTGTACAACATATCATTTAAAAACTTCTGAACCTCACTTACTGTCACATATTTTCACTCTGAGATTTTTAAAAAGTTTTCAATTATTTGCTTTGGCCTTATCCATGAATAATAGGGTTTTTAATTACTTATACATCAACAATTCCAAATGGATTGGCAACATACTGGAAGCAAAGTTTTATTTAGGCTATTCTCAGCTTCTACTTTTAGGGGAATATTCTGGAAAGAGAAACTTTAAGAAGAAGGAACTGAAATTTCAGCATATATGGAAAGGTGCAACAAGAAATGGTATAAGTCTTAAGGACATTAGAAAATAAATAATTACCACATTAGTTCAAAGCTTTACAGTTTTTCAGAGGTTCTTGGCAGACATGAAAGTACAGAAGTAATCAATTATTGGAATTGGCAGATGACAATGACAAAGAAATTTGGAGATGCAATAAAAGCAATAGTGGAAAAATGTCAAAAATACACTCATTTTTAAAGCATAAGAGAAATGCTACAAGGAAGATTATGTAACTGCTATTGTGATTATTAAGATTCTTTTAGAAAGTCTACTAAAGAAAATGTTCCAGAATGCTGAAATTAGGATAATCACCCACTACTGCTATTTATATTCTGAAGATATATATTTAGATGCCCCTGGATTCTGTACAGCATTTGAAAAATTAAATTTAAGGTAGGCTTGTGTTCTCTAATTGTATTTCAATTGTCGATTCTTACATAATTTTTTCATAAGTATATAAAGAAACTTATGACTTTAAATATGAGTTTAGCTTCTTTTTTAGACATGTATCTGAAAAATCAGAAGTTTAAAAATTATCTCAAGATAATTGATTCATAAAATGTGAACTCTAAATTATAACACAATGATAAGCCCATAAGTAATTTGTATTTATTAGTTTGTTTTTGTGTATGACCTGGTCAGTTTCATCAGTTTAAAATTGATCCAACTTTATTTCTATATAATAATATGAAGGCACACCTAAGAGATGTTGCAGATTCAGTTTCAGACCACCACAATAAGCTGAATATCACCATAAAGCAAGTCAACAATTTTTCCCCCACACATATAAAAGTTATGTTTCTATTGTACAATTATGTCCAAAAATACAGTGTAAATACCTTAATTTAAAAATAGTTATTGCTAAAAAAATGCTAACAATCATCTGAGCCTTCAATAGGTTGTAATCATTTTGCTGGGGGAGGGTCTTGCTTGGCTGTTGATGGTTGCTGACCAATCAGGGTGGTAGTTGCTGAAGGGTTGGGGTGACTGGCAATTTCTTAATATAAGACAACAATGAAATTTGCCTTATTTGTTGACTCTTCCTTTCATGAAAAACTTCTCTCCAGCATGAGATGCTGTTTGGTAGCATTGTACACACAATATAACTCTTTTCAAAGTTGGAATCAATTATTTCAAACCCTGCTGCTGCTTTTTCAATGAGTTTATATAATATTCCAAATCTTTTGTTGTCATTTCAACCATGTTTATAGTATATTCACCAGGAATGGTTTCCATCTCAAGAAACAACTTTCTTTGTTCATCCATAAGAAGCAATTCCTCATCTGTTCATTTGATCATGAGACTGCAGCAATTCAGTCACATATTTAGGCTCTATATCTAGTTCTCTTTCCACCTCATCTACAGCTGTTTCCTCCACTGTAATTTTGAATTCCTCCAAGTCATTGATGGGAGTTGAAATCAACTTCTTCCAAACTCCTATAAATGTTGATATTTTGACCTTCACCCATGAATCATTAATATTTTTAATGATATCTAGAATGGTGAATTCTTTCTAGAAAGTTTTAATTTTACTTCTCTCAGTTCCATCAGAGGAATCCCTACTTCCAGCAGGTATAGCCTTATAAAGTATATTTCATAAATAATAAGAATTGAAAGTCAAAGTTACATCTTGATTCAAAGTAATGAGCTGCAGAATACATGTTGTATTACCCGGCATGAAAACATTATTCTCCTTGTATATCTCCATGAGAGCTCTTGGGTAAGTAGGTTCATTGTCAATGAGCAGTAATATTTTGAAAGGCATCTTTTATTTATTTATTTTTTTTCTGAGCAATAAGTCTCAATAGTAGGTTTAAAATATTCATGCTGTCATAACAATGCTATCAACAGATGTGTTGTCAACTAGGCTAGTTGTTCCATATAGAGCACAGGCAGAGTAGATTTAGAATAATTATTAAGGTCTATAGGATTTTGGAATGGTAAATGAGCATTGGCTTCAACTTCAAGTCACTGTCTGCATTAGCCCCTGAAAACAGTCAGCCTGTCCTTTGAATCTTTGAAGCCAGGCATTGACTTCTCTCTATGAAAGTGCTAGATGACATTTTCTTTCAATAAAAGACTGTCTTATCTCCATGGAAAATCTGCTGTTTAGTGTATCTATCTTCATTAATAATATTAACTAGATCTTTCAGATAACTTGCTGCAGCTTCTACATCAGCACTTGTTGCGTCACCTTGCTTTTTTGTTATGGAGACAGCTTCTATCCTTAAACCTCATGAACCAATCTCTGCTAGCTTCCAGCTTTTCTTCTGCAGCTGCCTCACCTCTCTCAGCCTTCATGGAATTGAGGAGACTTGGGACCTTTCTCTGGGTTAGGCTTTAGCTTAAGGGAAAGTTGTGGCTGGTTTGATCTTCTATCCAGACTATTAAAACTTTTCTCCATATCAGCAATAAGCCTGTTTGACTTTTTTTTTTTTTATTATCATTTGTGTGTTCATTGGAGCAGCACCTTTAATTTTCTTCAATAACTTTTCCTTTGCATTCACAATTTGGCTGTTTGACACACAAGGCCTAGCTTTTGCCTGTCTTGGCTCTCTTGATATGCCTTCCTTGCTAAACTTAATCATTTCTAGCTTTTGATTTCAAGTGAGATGTAATTCTTTTTACTTAAACACATAAAGGCCACTGTAGGGTTGTTAATAGGCATAATTTCTAATTATTTCATCTCAGGGAATTGGGAAACCCAAGGAGAGGGAGAGAGATGGGGAAATTGCCTATTGAAGCAGTCAGGACACACACTATTAAGTTTGCTGTCTTATATGGGTACCATTTGTGGCTCCTCAGAACAATAACAATAGTAACACCAAAGATCACTGATTACAGATCACCATAACAGATATAATAATAAAGTTTGAAATATTGTGAGAATTTCCAAAATTCACAAAATTCTCTGTGTCCAGAGACACAGAATGAACATATGCTGTTGGAAACATGGTGCTGACAAACTCATTCCATGCAGGATTGCCACAAGCCCTGAATCTGTGACAAAAAAAGTACCTGCAAAGCACAATAAAGTGAAGCACAATAAAATGAGATATGCCTAAATGTTTGGTCTGGGATTTTATTTTACCCTGTATTCCTCCTACTAAGTAGCCTTGTATTGTGTCATAGATGGTGTCAGAAGATATGAAAGTACTGAGTCAGAAACAAAGGACTTTTATTACTCATGTTGCAGCAAAGAAGATAAGCATCAGCTTGCTTGTATGAATTTTTCTTGCCCCTAAGTTCCATAAAATGATACGAAGGGCCCAAATGACCCCTGCATACATAGCAAATTGTATTATAGGCAACGCTGAGTTTGGGGTATCCCAGACTTTTATAGCAACCAAACAAGGCTGCTGTTTGTCCCTGTAGGAGACATTGCATCATCCCTCAAGGTTTCTCACTGCAAACACAACTCAGAAATAGCTCAGATAAAGAGGCATCACATTTTTGGCATAGCCAGCAAGATGTGTAGGTGCACAAGAGACCCTTTGGAAGACTGTCTTTCCCAATGGTACTTTTCAATTTTATAACATTTTCCTGCTTGCAAAGAGTTTTTACACATATGACCTCATTGTGTCCTCACTTGATGTTTAATACTCACTCTCTTCAAGAGTAAGAAACAGGCTGGGTGTGGTGGCTTATGCCTGTAGTCCCAGCACTTTGGGAGGCCGATGGGGATGGATCACCTGAGGTCGCTGGCCAACACAGTGAAACCCCATCTCTACTAAAAATACAAAAATTAGCCAGGCGTAGTGGTATGTGCCTGTAATCCCAACTACTCGTGAGGCTGAGGCAGGAGAATCACTTGAACCCGGTAGGCAGAGGTTGCAGTGAGCCGAGATTGTGCCACTGCACTCCAGCCTGGGTGACAGAGCAAGACTCCATCTCAAAAACAACCAACCAACCAAACAAACAAAAAAAACAAGAGTAAGAAACAGTTATATATTTGTTTAATGGAGTTATCCTGTAATAAATATTTCAAATGCCTAAGAATGCATCGTATTACTATTATTTTAGTTATAATTACAAAAATCTACAACCATAATTTTACATATATATTGAAGTTTTCAGTTTTTTTAATTCAAATATTACAATTACAGTATTACTTTCCTTGCACACATGTACCAACTTCATTGATACTATCCATATTTTATTCCCTTATCAAATAGCTTGGAGAGAGGGTGGTACTATATATCATCAAATCATAATCAAACTTCATTGTACATAAAAAACTAATATATTTGTTATAATTTTAAATCCCTGGGCTCAGCTACAGAAACAGATTCCATTCCATAGGTTATGGTTCAGACTATGTATCTTCAATTTTATTTGGGAGTTTGGTTCATTTGCATTTAATATATGTTGATACTGTTTGGTTTAGTCCTTCCCTATTAATTATTTTCTCTTTGTTCCATTGGTCCTTTACTCCTTTGTTCATGCTTTTCTTCCTTCTTTGAGATTAATGAAATTTTTTTTTCTATTTCTTTATAGGCTTTTTCAGGATCTCTTTTTGTATTATTTTTTAATGGTTACTCTAGAGATTAAGACATATATACTTAAGTAATTCCAATGTGATTATCTATAAACATCCTTTAAGGAATACTAATTTAGGGGGCTGAAATCTTTCTTTACTAGTTATTCCTTTGAGTTAAGTACTTAATGTAGAAGAAAATAAATACAATTTAACGAATAATTAATTAAAAATGCAGCTATGGTTTTGAGGAGTAGCGATGGATGTCTAAAAATAAGATTCAATAGCAATCCATGGCTTATGTATACCACCTTCTAATATCTGAGGAGTCTGCATTATACTAAAGTTTAATACAATTGGAATTCAGGGAAGTTGTAGTAGTAGTCTCTTATCAGTATGTAAGAGCATAAAATTAGTCAATACTTGTCCCTCTATGGTCTCAGGCCAACTATGGCCCATGTACATCCATTTAGGCTAATTTTGGAATTGGATGTTAAATAGATGGACATTTTCAAGATGTCTACAAACATATAGATACTTAACAAGTAGTTTTGTTTTCTACTAGGAATGAATTTTCCTCCTAGTATTTCCCCTTACTCTTACACTTGTTCAATGCATCAGCATTTTTTTTTTCTCTCTTTCTGTTTGAGATCCCTTAAGACATAACTCTGGCTGTAACTGGCAAAAGACAGGACCTTCAAAAATTCAAAAACACACGTGGTAAATACCACAAAGTAAGCTACTTTTGACTGTTCCTCTAAAGGTCACATAATGCTTTGTGTTTTCTACAACATGACACAGCATGACAGAACAAAGTAGTTATCTTTTGTACTTGTCAGCATTGTTATGTCAACTTCAAATGATGATATGCTCCTGAGTATGCTGTTGCTTTTTCCCTTTGGGGGCTTTCACTGATTTCTTTAAAGTATTATATGCATCAAGTAAACGATTCATTTATTATTCCTGACACCTGAATTTGGTAAGAAAAAGTATATAGACATCACTTCAAAACTGCATTCAGATGCTGCTTGCCATTGAAGTGATATAAATGATGTAAATGCAGGTCATCTGGATTTTCTGTCTTTATGTTACCATTTTTACTTAACACCTGTGTTTGCCAGCAGGAAAAGAGGCCATATTATTACTGGATGTGGAGGACAACATTCAGACTGGCAGGGAAATATATTTTAAGTTTTAACTGAGAGATTTTAATTAAAAACCTTAACTTGTAGTCATATTTTGATTTGGCAACTCTAAAATGATATAAGTGGTAGAAGTTAAGAGTAATACCAGCTGATAGAACAAAACAACAACAACAACAAAAACCCTGTATTACAGTAGCTTAACCCAGTAAGAGTTTATTTCTCATGACATAACAGTTCCATGCAGATATTTCTGACTGAACTGCTCCCTAGGACCATTTTCACCAGATTCTCAGCATAGCCTGGTGAAATTCTGCAGCCAAATAGGGGAAAAAGAATGGAAGGTTGTGTTTGTAATCCCAGCATTTTGGGAGACTGAGGTGGGTGGATCACATGAGCCCAAGAGTTAGAGACCAGCTTGGGCAACATGGCAAAACCCTGTCTCTACAAAAAATTAGCTGGACATGGTAGCATGTTCCTGTAGTCCCAGCTACTCAGGAGGCTGAGGTAGGAGGATCACCTGAGCCCAGGAGGTTGAAGCTGCAGTGAGTCCTGATGGTGCCACTGTACCTGGTCAGGGTGACAGAGTCAGACCCTGTCTCAAAAAAACAAAAAAGAAAGAATGGAAGGTGGCAGGTGGGATGTTTCTAAGAGCTAAGGTTGGCTCTTAGACAAAAATGACATATGTTATTTTTTCCCCATATTCTCTTGGCTACAATGTAGTTCATTGACATACCCAACTCTAAGAGAAATATGGTCAAGCTGTGTGCTTAGAATTGGGTTTGGTTAACAACCAGCAGTCTCTGCTATAGGAAATTTAACAAGGGAAGATTCTGTTGTAGCAGAGAGATTTTGATTTGTGGTCAGTCAGCCTTAAGGTAAAAATATAGCTTGGTCAATTTTGAGCCAAGTGACATTTAATAAATGATTAATCTTCTATTTGCCATAGTATGCTAAGTTATAGAATAGGAAAATAATACCTACCTCACAGGAGTAATATAAATATTAAATGATATAATTTGTATAAATTGCCCAGCACAATACAGGGCAAATTTAAACATTTGAAAATGATAGTTTTATTTTTTATTGTTAAGTAATGCAATACTTTATTCTATGATGATTCATAATAAATATAATTTAATTGGACATTAGCTTAGTTCAACACCAGAGCAGTTTTTAAAAAAGAGAAATATTTTATGCATAATAAGCTATAGCTTATTATATAGTTATACATTAATAAAGGAGAAAAATGTGCCCCATACTTTAATGTCATAGGATTTATAGTGTAAATAATCCATGAGAATTTACTTACAGGAAAAGCACAACTTTTCATTAATTAACAGAAATAACATGATTTTGTATTACTTGTTTTTATATAAAAAATCATCTTGAGAAAAATACATTAAAACTAAGTATAAAAATATAAAATATTTATTTTAATAACTGAGTAAAATTCAGATTTCTGTTTAACTTTTTTGGCCATGTATACATTTTGATCATTTATAGTTTTATATTTCAATAACTTTCTCCATCTTGATTGATAAAATGATTTATTATGAAGTTTGTCTTTGTATTGAAACATAACATCTTACTACAAAGTCTCTAGAGTACACTAAAGTTTATGTCAGGTTCTGTGAAGAAAGTCCAAGATGGAGCTCAATCTTTTCATTGCAGTGGGCAGTGAATGGTAGGTAGCAGTTAGAGTGATTATTCTATGCTTAGACTGGAGAAAATATTTCAAGACAGGTATGATTTTCAGGGTTTATACTTAATCCTTGTTACAAATATTTATGTTTTAAATAAAAAATCCTGAAAATATCTTTTCTGTGGCTGGTCAACGAAGTCTGGTTGGGAGTTTTCCTCACTTTCGCTGCTGTTCTGTTTCCCTGGATTTGTTACGCAGCTATTGAGCTATTGTTTGACTTATCCAGTGTCTTAAATAATTTCTGCCTAATCACTTGATGAGCATTTACATGGATCAGGGTTTGACCTTGTCTGAAGCATCATCAGTTTATATTCTAATTCTGTTATACATTTCACAAGGCTCACTCCATGCCAGCAAACAGACAAATCAGGCATCCTAAGATGTCAGCAGAAAGTCAACACAGACAACTTTTGGGGAAACATTCTTTTCATGCTAGGATTGACTGTGACCAGGAAAGGAAAATATATTCATGCTGCTTTGGTGTACTTTGTGTCATTAGATGTATGGCTGTGTATCTTTGTCCTCTCTAATTAAAGACTCTGCTACTGGTGTTATTTGCTATGTACAGATGTGTGTGAAAAGAGAGTTGTGTAGCTTACCTGTCTGTCTACAGAGAACACAAAATCAGGTTGCTCCTTTGATAATGTCTATTGTTCTCTTGAGTGTCTTTTGATATTTGTGAATTTTCCCCCTTTTCTCATACAAATAAAGTCACCCTTTAAGGAAGAACAGAGTTATCATATTGAAGAATTAGAATATTTTCTCAATATTTGCCAAGTGTATTCCAAGAATTTTCTGAACCTACTGGACATTTTCTAAGATTAGCAGGTTGCTGTTTTTAATCTCTTTCTTTTCCTCTTTTACTTTTACTTCCACTGAGAGTAAACGTATAGCATCATGTGAAGAATTTGGGATCTCTCAGCTAAACGTATAGCATCATGTGAAGAATTTGGGATCTCTCAGCTGTATAGTAATAGATGGATTGTATATTTTTGTGTAATTTGTTCTATCTTCTTGGTTCAATGTTCATATATTCACTAGAGAGCAAATACTTTGTATAGCAAGGTTAGATATTCTAAATATTCTAAACATGTCTTCTTTGTGGGACAAAAGTTATTGCCCCTTCCTGCCATCAACCCTAGAATATATTTCCTTATTCTTCCCTAGAAAGAAATGAGTGAGTCAACAAAATGAAAAAAAAATTATGAAATGTTAGGGCCACTTTAAGAATAGCCCTGTAGTAGTCATTTGTATGTTAATATTTTATAATGACTAATTTAATGGACAGACGGTAATTCATATTACAGTATGAGAGTAGGGCATTTCCCTAGGCCAAATTATTGTCTACCCAGTTTTCAATTAGAGAAAACTGCCAATTATCTAGAGTGGGTTTTATTTTAATTACCGGGTGATTAGGATAGCTAGGTAACCAGCCTGAAGGAAGGAGAGCTCAACTGTGTATCTGAATCCTTATTATGCAAACCTGTAAAATAAATACAGAAAGACCATGCAAAGAAATTGCTTCAGTGAAATAGTAGATAATTTACCTGAGGCAGTGTATATCCTTTTACTCATTTGATCAATAAAAAGTAAGTTTGAAATGCTAAAGTCACCATTTATTTGTGAACTAGACTTTATTGTTTCTGTGAGAAAAAAATAAATTCTGGGGAAAGGGATTATATGTTAGCAATCAGTGTTCAACATGCTTTGTATTTAACATGTGTTAATGTATGGTGTCATCTCATGAGAAATCACTTATTGGGTGACCTTTGTCATATGAAATATGACTGAGACTTGAGGCACAGAGACAGGATAAATAAATCCCTATTCTTTTCTCTATCTTCAGGTTTTTACTCGAGCTCCTTTTCTACATCTACATTTATCCTCTGAATATTTTCAGTTAAGTGTGTCCCATCACTTTAACTTCAACAGATCTGCACCAATCCAATTTCCTCACCAGACTAGCTTCTTTACCGAATTTCTATGTTCTCCTCTCTGCCAAGGGAACCACCACTTCAACATTCCTTCAGACATGGATGGTTACAGTTATTGATTTTATGCTATCATCCTCCTCTTTCTGTCAGTCATCTTTTGGCAAATTTCTTATGCCAGTACCTTTATCTCCATTTGGGCTATCGTTCCTATCCAGATTCTCACAGGCTCACAGCTAAGCTACTGAAACAGCTGTTGCTGACTAAATATTCTCATGTCTGTAAATAATTATTTAAATAGGGAACACTGGGTTTATACCTGATTCCTCTACATTGAAAGGTATTTCTTTGATTATTACATCAAGGGTAAAATATAGAAAACATTTTGCTTCAATTTCAAGGTCTTCATTAAGCTGGTACTACCTAACCACTATGAAACAAGAAGGGATTCACAGAGATTTAGCACTTTATATATTTAATATTATAGATAATAACAAATTACTGAAATGAACTTTGTAGTACTATTTAATGCATAGGAAGTCTCACCACTTCCTGTTTTAGACCGTAGAGTCCTCAAGGGTGGGAACTACTTCTTAGGAACCTACTGTGGCATTTAATGCAGTTTCAACACAGCCAATTAACAACTGATTACTTGAACTAAGAACTTTCATTTTATGAATATAATCTGAATAATTCAGGAAAGGAATTTTCATGTTATTGCTTTTATCTAGTCCAGCAAACCCTACTGAAATTGTAATTATATGAAGATCTTTAAATAAAATACTGTTGTCACGACCCTGCTGTGCGATATTCTGATTTATTGATTTACTCAGATCCATTTGTTCAGAATCTTCAAAGATAGGGCTTAGGAGTATATTTTTGTAGTTATTCAAGAATATTCTGATGCTCAGGTAGTTTAGAGATGTACTGCCCCGTATACGTCTCCTTCATTAGACCACTATTAATTAATTACTACTATTAGTTAGGGTCTCTCAAGCTGAAGAAAAACACATTTTTGTAGATGGACTGGTAGGGAATGTAAAGATTATGAAACATTTCTTGTAGAATTCTCAAATATCCTGATGTATTTCCCAAAATGTCTAAATATTAATGTATTTTCATAAAAACATTATTTCACTGCATTTTGGGTGACTCCAAGAATGAAAGAATATAATGAATCATAATTGCTTAAAGTATTAATCATGATGAAAATCCTGTCCCTATGTGGAATATATATGAAAGTGAAAATAATAGAAGTTAACTGAAAATAATTGAACTGTTTTTGCAATAGGAATATATCTGAATCCTTTGGAGAGTCTTCTAGAGATTGAGAGGAGTTTCTAGTTCTTTATTTTATATTGGCTGAAGCATATTCTAATAGATTTTAGGATTTAAATAGCTTAAATATAATGGTAAATTAGTCAAGTTGGGAAATGGTAAGTCACTCTACAACATTAAAAACTAAGAAAAATTAATCCCCGTCTTTGCTTAGTAAAGCTGTAGCCTCTTTGATCCTTGGATACTTTACTTTGAAAGACTGGAGTTTCAAAAAAGGGATTTGCAGGAAGTTGGGGAAGGGGTTATTACAAAATCTTGACACTCATCAGAAATCCTATTGTGTACATGGCTATGCACATACACACACACACACAATTATAAAGGCTTTTGTTTCTCTGTAGGATAAAAATGTAAATAATGATTTGCTAAATAAAATACATTAGGGAAGCAATAAGAGTGGTAGGAACTGAGTGCTAGTCCTATCTAAAGGGAAGGACTCTATACAGTGCCAATTAACTGTTACAAATTTAGTAATTTTTCAAATAATACATTTGGAAATATGAAATTTTATGTAAATATACCCAAGTTTAAAATGTCTACAACTTATTCAATTTTTACTGTCTATGCAGGAAAAGCAGCACATTAACTGGCTGAATTTGGTCACTGGACTCCAGTGTTCCACCTGCTGTATTGTGTCCTTAGGTATTCTTGGAATTGTATACATGTGAAGATCTTTTTTTATTTCTTTCATAGATCTTGTAGTCATTTATTTGACTAATTGATACTTTAGATAAGCTGTGAAGGGAAGAGTAATATTTCCTTCATGAAACGAAACTAGAATGTAGGACTTGCATGTACCAAAAGGAGATTGAAAATAAAGGTGGTTGGCTTTCCAGACCCTCATCCAGATAACTTATATCATTGACAGAGGTATTTGGCTAAAAGTTTATTCACGTTCAATCTATCAATACTATTCACATTGCTTATATCATTGCACTGCCATGTCTTCAGCAGGTAGTGTTAGACAGAAAATTTAGGATTCAAATATGAGAATTCTCAATTAACATTGAATCTCATTTTGATAAAGAAAAAGAATAAAACCAGTATTTATAATAAAAAGATCACATCACTGGACTCCAGCCTGGGCAACAGAGCGAAAGCCTGTCTCAAACATAATTAAATAAAAAGTAGTATTCAAATAGGTGACTATAAATATTGTTTTTTTTAATTTGTTTAACTTTTAAAAATATAGTTTTGTTTTTTTTTTTTTTTTTTTTTTTTTGAGATGGAGTTTCACTCTTGTCACCCAGGCTGGAGTACAATGGTGTGATCTTGCCTCACTGCAACCTCTTGGGTTCAAGTGATTCTCTTGCCTTAGCCTTCTGAGTAGCTGGGATTATAGGGGCATGCCACCACGTCCAGCTAATTTTCATATTTTTAAGTAGAGACAGGGTTTCACCATGTTGGCCTGGCTGATCTCTAACTCCTGACCTCAGGTGATCCACTCGCCTTGGCCTCCCAAAGTGCTGGGATTACAGGTGTGAGCCACCTCACCTGGCCAAAAATATAGGTATTTTTTAAAAAGCAAATAAAGTATTGACTGTGATCCAAGAAACAGAAGAGAAAATGCAGGATACAGAACATGAACAGGATTAGGAAAAAAAATTAATAACTGTAAACCATATTATTTTCCATCAAAATTTTATGAAGTCAGCATAGAGATAGATTTATTCTTGAGGATTCGCGGAGACTGACAAATTTTCTAAAACTTGGGAAAATGAAGCTTGTGTATCAAATGCTTATTTACCAGTATCTTCAAATAATGTATCATGAATGTTACATGAGAACAAAATTTTATCTTTTAGTAGTCTCCCATTATAATATGTGCATTAGGAAAGGTTAAAAAATAACTCTTGTGAACTCTAAGTCATCAGAATTTTGGGTTGCCAGATGTCTGTTCAATATATAATGCCAGTAAGTTTTTATCAGAGTCTACTTTTTTAATACTTTGTCCAATTAGCAACAATAATATTTGCAAGTAATGGTGTGATCCATTGAAGATGCATGAATGACTTCAATTGATTATATATGTGTATGTGTGTGCACTCACATACATGCACATGAAGAATATAATCTACATGAATCTACATGATGTATGTCTGTTTTTTTTTTTAACCAGGTGAGCCAACAATCAATATACTTTGTCTTTTCCATTTTTAGACTGATTCTTTATTTCTGGTTTTCTGCTTGAAATGTTTTCATTCATCCTAAAATGTTTAAAGTGAAATGTTTTAAACAAATTATAAAGATTTCTCTAAGACAACCTCTGAAAGTTTGGTAACTGCAGTTTGATCATTACTACAATTGGATAACTATTATTCAACCAAAATACAAAGATTTATCTAAGAGAATCTTTGAAAATTTGATAAAAACTTCTACTTGGTGCCATATCAACTGATACCAAATGTAGGGAAATAGCACTTTATATAATTACAAAAATCACAAATTTCTGGTTGTTATTTTTGTGAGGGAGAATTAGCAAAAATAAGTAATCATAGAGAGCTGTATAAATTATTAAGCACCATAAATAGTAACTACATATTACACTGTTATCTTCGCAATCTATACACTTAGTAGGTAAAAATGACTCCTAAGTTTCCAGTTCTGTACCTGTATGACATTCGTCTATGTAATTTAAGGGATCTTGATTTTGTAGGAAAGATAATGTATTCTGGAGCTGATCTTTCCTGAAGGCTATAATTATGTGCCAGGACTAATTTTAGGCATCAATGGGGTTCTCACAAATGCTGTCAGGTGAAGCAAAGCACGTGCCTTGTCAGTTACATTTCTACTGGGGCAAAGTATTTATTAACTGAAAAAGTTTCAGCTATATACAGCTTTGTCAATACCTATACAGATTTGTCAATACCAACTTGGGGACCAGATGGTTTAAGATACATACAATGTTCCTTTAATTAGTTGCTAGTAGGGTTGAAAATGCCCTTTTAATAGGCAAATAAGATAGTGGGTTCATAATTTAAAGCAATTTCTTTTCTTCCTTTGAGGAAGACCAGGTGCTAAAACTTTTCAAGTTTAAACTACTCTGACACAAGTAAGTGATTCCCACTGCTGAAATTGTTTGCAAACTGAATCACAGGACACAGAGGCAAAGCACATGGGTGAGAGAAAGGGGATTTTGTTACATAGGAACAGTACTATTTCTTTTTTGTTTCAATAAGGTTTTAATGAGGAAAAAACAATCTTGACAAACATGATGATGTTAAATAACAATAGAAATAAGTAACTAAGGTAAATAGGATAATATTTTACCATGGGCTAGAATCTCCTTCCTTGAAGGTAGTTGAGGTCATCTGAAGTGCAGTCTGAAATACATTATCTTCCATGGTCCTTCCCATTCTTAAATTTCAGTGTAAGTTTCAGAAGTATGAAACTAATTTTTATAAGTATTTTTAGAGTTGAAGGTTTATTTTTCTTTGGAAGCTTATAACTAAAAATTTTGCCATTGTGTCATATCTGCATTAACTGCACTATAAAGTTAATTAAGCAATAGCTGGACATTTCTTAGGGATTAATGACTAACAGGGAGGAGTAGATGGCTCAAGGTACAGCCAAGGGCCATTAACATCTGCTGGCCATTAATTTCCAGAAAATACCCAGCATTGAAGTCATTATTGCTATTATAAACTGAAAACAGAAAAGAAATACAGCCATGTGGATTTTTTTTTTAAGGGTGATGTAATCTTAATTGATATGTACAAAGCAGTCATGGAGAACTTAATTCTTGTACATTAGCCAATCACATTGCTAGTCTCATCTCTCATGGTTCCATTTGGGTTATAATTAACCAGTAACAGTTGTAGACCTGGGCATTTCCTGGGGATTAATGAATAGCTGGGCGGAGTTAATTGCCTAAAGTATAGTCTCAGGCCATTAACCTCAGTTGGTCACTAATCTCTAGGAATTTCTTCTAACTGAGGTCATTTATTTATAGTAAGAATAAAAATGTATGCAACTATTTTAATATTAATCCCAGGTCATTTTTATTATCTTGAAACATACCCAATAGTGAGAAATATCTATGGAGTCTTTCTGTATGCACATTTCAAAGTTACCTCTTTTTTAATATAAGCACTCAATTAGTGTGGAACATACCTACAATACTTAGAATAAAGCCTGTTTGATGAGAAGGACATGTTCAAATAATAAAATCAATACACAAAGGCATTGATTTTCCTGAGTTTGTCAGTCAGCACATTTGATAGATACATGTTGATTCTTATCTTTATTACTAATTTTTAACCTTGGTTCAACATGGAAAAAGATTGCCTTTGTTATCAGCCATGTGTAATATTTGTATCCAGTATACATATAATAGTTATATTGGCCACTATTCTTTGTGATGCAAAGAATAATAATAAGAATTTAAACTAGAAATAAGAATTCTTAATAGGAATTTTAATCCTTAAGAATAAGAATTTTCCTTGGGTTTCTCTTAGTGGTATATTCTAATAATACTCATTTCTTTGTTTTTATTAATGTGCTACTAATTTCTACTGCTAAAAGTCCAAAGTAAATAGGTTTATTCAGACTGAAGAGAGCAATCAATTAACAAAAATTCTGAAATTACTACTTAAAATCATATTTTGTAATGAAGACATTACACAAAGAAGCTAAAAGGCAAAGTTACATAAAAGTTTTAATTTAATGAATGTTAGCACATAAATTGCTACTGTCAAGACAGAAGAAATTGTATTGATTCAATTTTAGTGTATTCTGTTAATGCTTGACTGAATTCAAAGAACATAAATTAAAAATTGCTAAAGTTAAGTTTGCTATATGAAATTTGAACTATGTATCTGAGAAGTAATCTGTATCCTAAATATGACTGATACTGAGCCAAGTTTTTTAGTATGTGGAATAATTATTATATTTGCAGAGTAATGAAGCTTAAACATATACAATATGAACAATATTTACCATATCATAATAAATACGTTTGTAAGTCCTGGAAATGTTTATATTTTTATTTAAAACTACTTGATGATGTTAATATTATCTCCACATAATGTAACACTTTTATGCTTGCCTATTTCTTTGCATTAAATGTTAAAAAAATTTGAATATGTATCATAAGATTTTTAATTAGTGGAAGTTACTACGGATAATAAAGTAAATTTATGTGTGTGTTGTGTATACATAGTGACACATTTATAAAAGCAGCTTTCAATAAATAACTAAAGTCATTTTACATATAAAATTTAACCTCTTTGTTATTGAGTTATTTAGATAATAACTTTGGTTCTTTATTATTTATAAGTATAGGTATGTCTAGATTTCAAAAAATGTGAACCAAATGATCAGAATGTATTTAACACCATACATTCACTGAAGGATTTAACATAAGAAATCAACATTGACAAAAGTTAGCAGACTTCTAAACAAGAAAACCCCACAAAATTCAATGATTACAATTTGAAACTGATTCTTCTGTAAAATATTTAATAAATGACTACTGTATGGAGTAAAAAGGATTCATTACCTCTACTTTTACTGTAACAGCTTGTTTCCTTATATTTACCATGCATTGTGTAAGCTATGAAGTACTTTTAGCTTCTTTGTGCCGAAGAAACATATTTTCTTTTAGTAAATGGATGACTCAAATTGAGAAATTAAATGGCTTATTCAGAGTTCCAAAATTATAGGTCTAGTGCTAAAACTGAAGCATAGGGATTTTTTTCTCCATATCTGACATCTTTACCCTATACCTGAGTTTTATAGTTGAAACATATTAGATCTGATCATTTTAAAGGCATGTTAATTCAGGATACCTTCTTTATTTTGCTTATGATTTATCATTTTTGTGCATAAAGACATAGGCCATACTATTTTCAATTACATTTAAATCAACTTGTACTTAGTAATTCAGTCCCAATATTAAATGTAGACAGTTAATTTTCTTTCTTTTATGTAGAATAATTTATTGATACATGTATGAAATTGCATATTATGGAGTTTGAAAGTTTTTTTAAAAATTTATTTTAGATTAATGACTAGATTCCAGGTAGTGCTATAATTTTTTGACTCCAATAAAATTAATCTAATTTTGGTCATCAAGCACTGTATGATATAATCTGGTCTATTTCTTTGAAAAATCTATTATTTTAAAATTCAATATATGTTGCTCTTCTTCAAATATTCACATTTCAGTGAAGATATAGATAATCTTGTTTGGGTACGTAACTTTCAACATCCTATCCAATTTCATATTTTACCTAAGTAAATTGCATTATTTCTTCAGAGTTTTGTATTTGTTTTTGTAAGATGCATTTTCTGATTCCACAAAATTTACATTATTTTTGTTCTCTGCTACTGAATCCTCCTCACTATATATCTGTTTTGTCTCTGCTTAAAAGAGCATGCCAAAATTGGTATTTTTTTAAAGTAGTATTATAAGAATCTGTTTATAAATGTCTTTGTATGGAACATTGTGTACAACAAAGAATGTCTGTTCTTATGACAGGGAGAGTATTCAGGAACATTGTGAAATGGAGACCAGCATCAGAAAATTCATATAATCTAGATTTTTGTATGATCTTTGGATTGTCAATAGTTTTGAATGTTCATATTGCTTAGGGTGATAAAATAAATAACAGCATTGCACCTAAGTTTGTAAATGAGAAGAAATCATAGAAACTAAGGGATGAGCGTGCCCAAAATGATATATTTTAAATAGTAGGAATAAAAATAACTTTCTAGACTATAATTTTCAAAGAGGAAAATTCTAGATAGGGAATCAATGAAAGGCAGTAATCTATTTCCCCATATACTCTGTAGAGAAATTTAAATGTTCCACTGAAATTATATCTACCAAGATAGTCCTATTTCAAGCATAATGCTTTTCAAAGTCCACCTCTTTTAAAGCAATGAATTCAACCAATAACCTCTGTGAAATGAGTTTGTTTCCTTTTATGGTACAAAGAGAAAAATACAAATTAAACAACATGTTGTTATACTTGTAAGAAGAATCTGTTGCCTTCAAAATGGTGGGGATCCTGAGTTATAAAGGTCTTGTGTTGGCCCTAACTTTGATTCTGTAATGTTAAATATTAATAACATAAAGTGAATCCAGGAACCAAAATGAATTCTTATTATTGCTTTTTAAGAAAGTTTATATACAATAGATTCTCTATTCAAATACATCAGGTTCTAGAAATACTTGACAATAAACTGATTTGCAAACCTCACAAGTTCTAGGGCTAAAACAATGCACTTTGGGTCCTTTCTTACGATCATTCAGTCCATTTGATTTAGTTGCAGAGACAGCCTCAGATGCTAGAATACCTTGAAACACTGCCCTTTAATAGTTGATTATCTTACTTTTAAAAGAGAGAAAGATAGTAATAACAGCATCTGTGAAAAGGAGAAGACTGAAGAAAATCAAGTTTTGACTGACTCAAAAGAATAAGAAATTGGATTGATTTCAAAACAAAAATAATATTCACTTTCAAGGGTATCGATAATTTCCAAATGTTTAAAAAACTGTAGTAGAGGGTTATTTAGTTTATGGAGGCCTTAAAGCCATTTACTAAACACTGCAAAAGTTACTTTTTGATAGCTTCTTAACATAAACTATGCAAGGGCTATTAAAGCCCATAGTTAATTATACAAGAAAAGATTTTACATGAAAATCTTGAATACTATTGAACTTCACCATATTTCCAAGACCTTTAGGATACTTTTTATGTTTGACAACACTATCAAATGTGCAGATCAAATTTACTTACAGAAAATGTCTTTCACATGCTATTCAGATTGTATAGAGAATATAATTTATTCAAAAATTCATTTTGAATTTGATTCAAAACACTTTTTCAAACTGTCATTAAATAGTGAGGACTCTGTTTTTTTTAACTGTAGAGTTAAAAAATAATACATGAGTCAGATACAGAGATGTAAAATTTCAGATGTAATTTTCTGGGTAGAATACAAGGTGAAAAGAACTAGACAGTGAGGGCATGAAAATATCAAAGTGAAATTATAACAGGAATGAAAAGCAGAGGGAAAGAGAAACAGTGGAGACGCTGTCAAACAGTTATTTGATCTGTTTGTTGTGTATTTGACAGTTCACTATGTGCAAGGCATTATGCTAGAAGCTGGAGATGTAACAATTGGTAAGATGTAGACTTCAGTTATGACAAACTATAGTATATAGATTAATAGAAATATGCATGTGAAAAAGAAATAGAACAAAGAAAATGATTAGTCATCCCACACCCAGGAGACAAGAAAGAGAAACCTTTACAAGGATGCTTTTGCAAGATATTTATGAGTTAGAAGGTCTAATTAGCCTAGGTCATTCTAGGTAGTGGTAAGAGATGTGACTAGAAACAGCATAATGGGTTTGGGAAACTGCAAGTAGTTCAATATTCTTAGAACATAATGTTGTTAGAAACATACTGAAAGAAAAATGAAGGAAATGGTAAAAGACAAGTCTAGATTTTAGGCCAGGAGGCTTCTGTGACCATAAAAAGGAGCATGGTCCTTTAAGCAATGGGGAGACTTGGTTTTAAGTCACAGGAAGCTGTACATTATTAGAGAGTTTCTTAAAGTTCTGTTCATGTTTACACTTGAGAATGTGAATTAAAGAAAATATAGCATCTAAGAACTCTGCTGAACTGTTCTATAGAATTATATATATATATATTTTTTTCCCTCAATTCCTAAAAAAGAGAAGTGCTAACTCTACTGACATTTGAGGTTCAGATAATTGTTTTTATTTAAATATACCGTATATTAGAGTTAATTTTTATTGACTATCAGGATCTAGCAAGATAAATATTTTTATTTCTTGCATTGGTAAATCTGATGACCCAAAGAGAGATAAACATCCTCTACTTAATACCTCATTTCTGATTTAATGGACTTGAGGAAGAATATCCCATATAATGTTGATTTTAATTTTATGGCTTAGAGTTTGGGGGAGTGAGCAATAGAAAAAGTACTATAAGGATTTGAGTCTTGGTTAGTAGGGTTCTCTTGGTAAGTATCCTTCTTATTTAGTGAGGTTTTGAGTCTTAATTGAACCTCAAGCCTTGTCACCTATGAGGACAAGAAAACAACTAAGAATGAGCTCACGGGGAAAAGCAAGTCATGTTGGGTTGGTAATACGATATCTCTCACAAGTTCCATCTACTCTTAAGAAAATATCTTCATGGGCGTCAGATCTATGTGTGGGATATAAGGGGAAAAGATCCTTTGTGCCAATTCTATCTTATTTTATACTTAACAATTATTTCTTTAAACTTCTTAATGCCTTTTCCTTTTTCTTTAGCTTTAGAGAACTTAATTTGGTTGAGCCATATGGGAATGTGCAATTAACTTTTATCAATTGCCTACCATGCAAATGCAATTCTTCTTTGGGGGGTATCTTGTAAAAGGTAGGTGGCAGGTTCTGGCTATCTAGTATGAATGGTGAAGTGGGGAGTTACTCCCTCTCTCTGTTGCTGACCTGTGTGTGACAAGTTAAATCCTTCTGCTGAGGCTTACAATTTGAGAGAGTGACCACACGTGGGAAGGTTCAGTAGAGATTTTTCAATATATTTGCAATGAATTCAAGAGTTTAGAGACAAGGTAGTGAACAACTGTTCATGAGGTCATCGGTGTCTAGTGACCATTGTAACAATGGGGTAACTATAAGCAGAGAGTATTCCTGTGGCAGGCATTTTGGTGTTGCCTCCTTTGATTCTTGTTGGAGCTTGGTTGTCCAAACTTACTGATCACTTGGTGAGATACCTGGTAATATTCTAATAAATTTTTGTCTGCTCAAGTTAACCAGAGTCAGTCTCTATCCTTTGTAACCCAAATCTTGACTGCAATTTGCTAGTGTGATTTGAAATATAGTGTCTACAAATTATTTTCATTAGATCATAAACTATTCCCATGCATAGAAGTGACCTGATGAGATCTGTGACTTAGAAAATCATTTTTACAACAATATGGATGATGGACTATAGAGATTAAAACTAGAGGGATGAGTATAATTAAAAGCCCATTGTTATTTTAGCATATTGGCAAGAGAGAGAGAGGAGTGAGGAAACTTAGTAAAAAGTGAAAATAGGTAGGAAAAAAAGCAAAGCAGAGTGGTATTCTAGAAACCAAGAGAGGAGTTGCAAAGGATGATTCCAAGGGTCAAATATTCAAAGGGAGAAAAGGAGTGATTCAAAGGGTCAAATAGCACTGAGAGGTCAAGAAGAATTAAAATTAGATATCATCCATAGAGTTTGGAGGTTATCAGTGAACTGAGAGCAATTCGGGTGAAATGGTAGGGTTAGAAGCCACATTTCAGAGGACTGATTTGGAGGTGAGCAATTTGACAAAATACAGTTTACTTTTCCAATGAACTTGGCTGAGAAGATAAGAGAGCACATGTTATTGAGAAAAGTGAAAAATATAGAAGCCACTAATTAAAGGCACAATGTATGGAAAATTTGAGGAATCTAGAAAGTAAGTAGAGCAAAGTCACGATTTAAGACAAATGCATCATAATTTTCTCATCAGTAAAACTGGAATAACAGTATCCACATCACAAGGTGTTTGTGAGGGTAGAGAATAAGGTAGGCTAAGCGCGATGCTTGATATTTTAGACTGTAATTTTCATGCTCCCCTTTTATGCTATTACAGCAAATAGAAATTTATTATTTCTCTTGTTCTTCCTTTAGCCTCTCATTTCTTTGATGGCATGTAATATGAGTTATATTCACAGTTGCATTCCTAGTTCTTGGAATATTGAAGCCACCTATAGGTTCTCAACACATATTTGCTGAATTTTTGGGAAAAAAAATATACACCTAGCCTGATGGGAGTGTAGTATATGTTAATTTCTTCTCTACAGTGTTTCAGCTCTTGTCTGTACAGAACTTTTAAAACTTTATTTTTTATTTGTCGCACCTCCCCATTTTAAGTTTCCTTCCTATAAAGAAATTTAGCTAAAGTGAATTATATATTCTGATAATGATTTTATAGTGTTTTTCCATGAAGTAAGACATAAAAAGTTATTTTTATTTATTCTACACTTAAGGGAAATAGAAATGGAAAAAGATATTTGGTGTATAAAATATTACAATATATAATTAGGACATGTTTTTTATTACTGAATTACAGCTTTAGACAGAATATTTAATGCTGTTACAATCCCTTGCCTCCCTCTCTTCATTCAAACAAACCAAGCATTTCTAGCACAGTACTGTCTTTATCATTATAGAATCAGAGAATTATAAGACACATCAAGGGATTATCTAATTTAGTAGTTGCCTCTAGCCCCATGGTATTTTAAAAAAATGCTTAAGAGCTATTTTTCACAAACATGAGTAACAGTAAAAACTTTAGAAGGAAAATGTGGAAAACCAAAGTGGGGAGTTATTTCTTCTCTGTACTATTGTTTTAAGATCTTGTGTTTTAAAATGTTATTTTTAATGTAGTGGTACAACTTAAAAAGCTAATTATAAACATATTATAATATAGCTTTCAAATAAAATAATAAAACCAGCACAATACAAAAGAACATCTGTACTTTAAAACAGTAGTGTTATTTTTCTGAAACCAAATTGCTGCCTACAAGGTGATTGTGGTCCTGACTGCCATAGACCCAGAGTCTTTGGATTTCACTCTGTTGTGTTTATATTTCTGTCTGCCCTGAGGTGATTCATTTTCCCAGTACTTTCTCCGTCCGGAATACTACACGTTTTTTATAATGTGCTTTTCATCCCCATTCAGCTTTTACTTGGTTCAAATTTATCTGTGTCTTAGAGCTCCTAGTTTTCTTTTACCATTAATACATTACAGTAAAAAAGGTACTACATAGTGGCAATGGGAGCTGCAAATTCAGTCCCTGAACTGGAGGGCAAACTTAATTAAAACTTGTAGTAATGGTGCTCTTATTGATTATTCAGCTTACCCTGAAAATGAAAACAAACACAACATTATTTATATTGAAAACTCATAGATGCCACTTCCCCCTGCCTTATTTGAGAAATATTGATTTTCTGTGCATTATGACCTAAAGATTTTACTTTAATTCTAATAAAAATCTTGCATTAAGTTTATCTGCCTTTTTACTGTATTTTAGCTTCTTGTGTTTTATGTTTCTTATCTCTCCTTCTCCCCCCATTTTACCAAGTTATACACCCTCAGTTACTTTAATGTCCTAAAAGTTTTGTTTTTATCTATTATTATTATACCTCCCTTATTTTGTTTGCATGTCTTTTTCTTAATATTCTCTTTTGTTTTTCCACCATCCCCATAAAGTTTCCAAACTGCCGAACTGTTGTGCAATTTTAAGGACCAATGTTTCATGAATAGTAGTGTGATTACTGACATGTTATTTCTCATCACGTATGCTGTGGCCTTAATGTTGATGTTCCCAACCCCAATTCATATGTTGAAAACTTAATTACTGAGGCAGTGGTCTTAGAAGATGGGGCCTTTTGAGGGGTGGTTTGGTCATGAGCAGGGAGCCCTCATGAATAGGATTAGTGCCCTTATAAAAGAGGCCCCAGAGAGGTACCTTGCACCTGTCAGCATGTGAGGACACAGTGAGAAGGTGCCACGTATGAGAAAGCCCTTAAAGCCCTTACTAGACCCTAAATCTGCAGGTGCCTTGATCTTGAACTTCCCGGCATCCACAGTTCTGAGAAATATTAATAAACTTACTTGTTTGTAAACCACCCTGTTTATGGCATTTTTGTTATAGCAGCAGCCTGAGTGGGCTAAGATAATGTGCTGGTTAAATGAAAGCTATCTTAGTTTTTATAATACTTAATTTTTTAACAGCACCATGTTATTACTGACATATTCATCTTGGAGTACTTGAAATTCCCCTGCTGTCTTCACTTACTGCTGCTCTCATCCAGTTTCTATATTCTCTTTCTGGTTAGTTCATTTTTATAATTCATTCTGTAGCTGTTCAGCCTTCTCTTGTGTGCTAAGCACAAAGGATACATTAGGCCTGATATAAATGCATGCCTTCCAAGAGTTTATATTTCTAGTTGAGAATGCAGACAAGTAAAAAAGTAACTTTAGATTTGTGTTATTTATGAGAGAGGCATAGTGATACAGAGCAGGGACCGACTCTACCTTTGTAAAGAACTGGAGATAAAGATGGTCAGAGAGGGCTTCCCAGGGCAGGTGATGTTGGAGCTAATAGAATTGAAGAAAAAAAACTATAGAAAATAGAGTATTTCCTGGAACTCCAGTGAATGGAATCAGAGTCTTGCTGCTACTAAAATGGTCGCTATTTCTTTCTCTGCTGTTTTCTGGCTCATCTTTATTCTCTCTGGTTTTCCTGTTAATGAAATTGTAATTTGACAGCTTTCCTGTTCCCTCCAGGATCAAATAATTGGAGAAGGACCTCAGAAGACTGCACTTTGATGATGTGCACATCTCTGGAGTAGTCACTGTGGCCAGAGAAAGGGAGCACTATGTGGTTATTTGGTCCAATGAGTCATGTTCTAAGAGTTGTGGGTGGAAGGAGCCCTGGGAAAAGGCAGGGACCACCACACCATTCCAGGCAGCAGGGGCAGCATGTGAAAGAAATGGAGTCCAGGAGGAGTTGAAAATGAAGTTTTAGAAACAGCAAATGGTTTAGTGTTACAAGAATACTTGACGCGTATGGGTCGTGTGAGTGGGAAGGAGACAGATAAAGATGGAAAGGATGAGGTAGGCCTAACCTTACAAAGCCTTTGAAGCAATGCCAAGGCAGTTTTCTTTTATCTTCCAGTCGAAGGAGACGCTGAGGTTTTTGTTTGTTTGTTTTAGTCAAATAACTTTTATTGTGTACAACACTATTTTAAAAACCTTTTTACCTTATTAAAAATGATTTTCTCTGAGGACTCAGAAAAGAGAAGTTGAGTAGCTGATTTGAGCAAAAAAAACATACATTTCTTTCATGTAAATACTTAGTAACTTCAAAATACTGATGCTTTCTGACAATCTTATATGTTCACCTTACAATAAATGTTCTGTTTTTTCTAGATCCTATTACATATGTGAACGAGTGACTCATAAAAAGATGAGAGAAAATACAAGCAACTTGGTTCATGCAAGGAGAGGAAGTAACTACTATCCACAGGCAAATCTTACTCTGAGTTTAGGGAAGACTGAACTTTTCATTGCACTCTATTATGGTCCCTTTGCTTAGTTAAATGCAACAAGTATTTTATAGAAGATTTCAAGTGATGGTCCAGAAGTCACAACCGGGATTTAGAACACTGAGTTTTTATTTTTAGGTTTTTTTTTTTCATTGAAATACAGCATATGTATAGAAAAATGTGAAAGAACATTAATACCTCTCCAGAAGCAGCTGAAAAGTGTTTAAAGAACATGATGACAGGCTGGGCCGGGTGGCTCACGCCTGTAATCCCAGCACTTTGGGAGGCCGAGGCGAGCAGATCACGAGGTCAGGAGATCAAGACCATCCTGGCTAACATGGTGAAACCCCGTCTCTACTGAAAGTACAAAAAATTAGCCGGGTATGGTGGCGGGCGCCTGTAGTCCCAGCTACTCAAGAGGCTGGGGCAGGAGAATGGCGTGAACCTGGGAGGCGGAGCTTGCAATGAGCAGAGATCGCGCCACTGCACTCCAGCCTGGGCGACAGAGCGAGACTACGTCTCAATAAATACATAAATAAATAAAAACAAAATAACATGATGACAAGATTAGATTCTGTGCTTTTGAAATTAATAGCAGATTTAGAAAGAGTCGGTCGGTGAGGCTTCTTGAAAGAGTTCCAGAAGGAGTTAAAAGTCTAAAGCAAGAAGATAATTCTCTTTAGACAAAGAGAAGAGAAAACATTTAGTTTCTGAACTACATACATAATTTCTATGGAGAAATGTGGAGCATTGGCTATTGGGTCTGAAATATTTTAGTTAAGAACTTCATTTACTAGGTACAAATCCATAAGAAATTTAGAAAGCATCCTTAGCACTTATGAGGTTTTTAAAAGCTTAATGTCAAAGAAGTGTAACGTTAGGAAAAGACACTCCAAAATAGCTTTTCTTTAGATAAAAAGTATTGTAACAAGGGAAATTCAATGAGGATTACCTCTGATTGGTGTGGATTCACCTCTAATATGTAATCAACAATACTTATGAATCCTGAATGCTCTTTACTTATCTTTTTAAATTTTCCTCCTGCAAATTTATGAGCACTGAGAGCATCATGTCAGTCATCTGTTCGAGTTAATTTCACAGGAAGACAGGGATAGAAGCTCAGCAGATGGTACGACCTTTGCTTTGCGAGTTGAGTGGGTTAAGTGGTCACTCTGTGGGTACCTGTCTTTTTGTTTTAAGCTCACTAAGAGTAGGGAAATGATTGGCCTCTCTGGCCATTCATCCTGTTCTATCTATCTACTCACAAGGCAGAACTAGATGGTGGCAAGAATGCTAGGATGGGAAACAGAAGGTGCTCATTCTAGTACCTATCTAATCCTAATCAAATTTTTAAGTTGTCACAAATAACAAGGGACACGGCACAGTGGCTCACGCCTGTAGTTCCAGCACTTCAGGAGGCCAAGGCGACCAGATCACTAGGTCAGGAGATCGAGGCCATCCTGGCCAACATGGTGAAACCTCATCTTTACTAAAATACAAAAAAAGAAAAATTGGCTGGGCATGGTGACACACATCTGTAGTCCTAGCTACTCAAGAGGCTGAGGCAGGGGAATCCCTTGAACCCGGGAGACAGAGGTTGCAGTGAGCTGAGATAGCACCACTGCACTCCAGCCTGGTGACAGAGCAAGTCTCTGTCTCAAAAAACAAACAAACAAACAAAACAAGGAAGTTGAGTTAAATATTTTACTTCCTTCTAACTACAAGTACCTTGTTAAATTTCTCCTAAGGTTTATTTGCCTTGCATAATCCCCAAAGTATTACTAAATCTTTTGGAGTCTCAGGTTTGCATTTGTAAAATAATAAAATTCATCTCAGGGTGTTGGCAAGAATCAAATGAGATTGAAGATTTTTAAATAATTCTAAAATACTATCCAAATTATGGAAGTTATGGCTGATTGCTATACTACATTTCCTCTTATTTCAAACCCTTATTCATATTCTCCCACTAGCTGAAGAAGTATTCTATTTCCTAAGAAAATTCAGTTGTGGATTTATTTCTGCAGACTTTATTTAACACATTCAATCAGAGGCATGGTGGGAGTTTTTGTTGGTTTGTTTTTGATTTGGGTTTTTAAATTTAGCTCAGCCAGCATTCAGTCATTTGCAAGTGAAGCACATCTTATTTACCAACATGCTTATGAATTGAAAGTCTGTAGTGTGGTCAGTGTCAACAGAGTTTGAAATTTATTCTAAATGTTCAAAGAAATGTACCTAAACTTAAGAGTAAATCTCCAGACTGTTTATAGAGAAGTGGAATGTGTGCCATTACCTTATTAACTTAGGTTTATATTTTGGGTTCACAGAACTCAATTGCTGCTACCATCACCAGGCCTGTCATATAGAGAAGACTTAAAACCAGTAACTCTCTAAATAGCTAAGTGTAATTTGCTGGTGCTGAACTCTTTTAAACATGCAATATGTCAATCTGGAAATATATGGATGAAAACATAATTTTTTCAGCTTTCTTTAAGTACAGCTCTGCAACAGTTTGCAGGTATTGTTTGTGGGTACTTCATCTTTGAGAAACATGCCTATGTCCTGAATGGTACTACCTAGGTTTTCTTCTAGGGTTTTTATGGTATTAGGTCTAGCATTTAAGTCTCTAATCCATCTTGAATTAATCTTCGTATAAGGAGTAAGGAAAGGAACCAGTTTCAGCTTTCTACTTATGGCTAGCCAATTTTCCCAGCACCATTTATCAAATAGGGAATCCTTTCCCCATTTCTTGTTTCTCTCAGGTTTGTCAAAGATCAGATGGCTGTAGATGTGTGGTATTATTTCTGAGGACTCTGTTCTGTTCCATTGGTCTATATCTCTGTTTTGGTAGCAGTACCATGCTGTTTTGGTTACTGTAGCCTTGTAGTATAGTTTGAAGTCAGGTAGCATGATGCCTCCAGCTTTGTCCTTTTGACTTAGGATTGTCTTGGCAATGTGGGCTCTTGCTATGAATACTTTCTTTCATGGAATGCTGCTGAAGACATTTTCCAAACTAGATGAGAAGAAAATTAGTATTTGTTGTACTTCTGGGTGTCAGGCATTATCTCCTTTAATCTTTTTCTTTTTTCTTTTTCTTTTTTTTTTTTTTTTTTTTTTTTGAGACGGAGTCTCGCTCTGTCGCCCAGGCTGGAGTGCAGTGGCCAGATCTCAGCTCACTGCAAGCTCTGCCTCCTGGGTTCCCGCCATTCTCCTGCCTCAGCCTCCTGTGTAGCTGGGACTACAGGCGCCCGCCACCTCGCCCGGCTAGTTTTTTGTATTTTTTAGTAGAGACAGGGTTTCACCGTGTTCGCCAGGATGGTCTCGATCTCCTGACCTCGTGATCCGCCCGTCTCGGCCTCCCAAAGTGCTGGGATTACAGGCTTGAGCCACCGCGCCGGGCCTATCTCCTTTAATCTTACTGCAGCTTTGCAAACTATATTGTTGTTATAGCGTTGAAAACTTTGGAGCTTAAGGGGTTAATTTCCCATTGGTCACATACTTGATATTAGAGAAACTGGAATTTTGTTCAAGGGTCAGTGACTTCTTTCAGAGTTTCTCATTTGTTTTATTTGGCAGAGAAAGAAAGAAATGTTCTACTAGAATCTCTTTATGCTAGGATTAAAAAGTACCCCTCTTTGTGCTTTCTATGTTAGAATTTATCCTTTGGTATAAAATTTGTGTACAGCGATTTTTCAAATAAAATAATGAGCAAATTGTACCTTTAAAAGATGTTTAACAATGCATTAAAAGCTGCTTTCAAAAGCTTTCAAATATATGGGTGTACAAAGTCATATATGTGTGCATGTATGTGTGAGATAGCTATATCTACAACTTAAAGATGTATATGTAACTTACATATATAACAAATATGATATAATGTGTTGTATATAATTTATAGGTATATACTATAACATAAATGTGATACAGAGAGATGTATAATACCTATAACTTGCATATGTGTATTTATGTGTATATATGTGTTGTATGCACACATGTACACTTAATCCAACATTAGTCAAGGTTTTAGAATAGATGTTTAAAGTGACTTTACATCAGCATACTAAATTTTGTTCAAAATAACAAATTTTTAAAGCCTTTAAAATTGAGAGGGCAATTATGTTTATGTAAATTAAAAAGCTAATTCAGAAAACTTGTCTACAGATGTATATTCCTTCCAGCAAATAGCACATTGTTATTAGCTGCTAAGTGCATAATCGTAAGATTAGTAGTGTGAAGTCATTTCCTTTTAAAACCTCCAAATAAACTTAAATATATAATCAAATATAGCAATGAAACTAAAAACAACATAATTTTGAGATACTCAAGGCATATGCCATAACTGTACAGTGTGTCAGTGTTGCCAACAGCACATATGGCTTGCTTGTTTGCCTCACTGTGGTGTCTCTCTGCAATTGGCACAAGCAACAGCACAGTACAATTCAATTCACAGACATGATGCATACTGCGTAGCACACATTATATAGGGAGGCACTATCTTTAAATGGTTGGGACAAGAATAGAGTAGCTCTTTAGTTCTTATTTCAAGACAAGGAAAATACTATCAAGCTATCTTTAGAAATTTTATATTTTTTCTTTTAACAGTATCCAAAATCTCCATCATGGCCAAGAAAGTCTTGCATCCATAATCTGGTGCCTTCTTATCTTCCTTTTGCTCCCCTTTCTTGTGCTACAGCCACACTGGCCTCCTTTTGGTTTTTTCAATGTGCCAAGCTTTTTACGTACTGTTTCTTTCCAGTAAAATGTACTTGATAGTATACATATGTTAATAAGGTCCAATTTCACAAGTTACAGCAATCTTTGTTTTACATAGATGTTCAATGAAATGTTATATTTTATTGAATAGATAAAATATTTTTTATAAATTGTTATCAGGTTTTTTAAGTACCATCTGCCTTTGAGGTTGTTTATTTGCCTAGAGACAGAGTTGAAAAAAAGTTCTTCATCTAAGTAATAATTAATTCCCACAAGAGTTAAAAGTGAGAATTTAATGGTGCTTTTATTTAATTGAGAAGTTCAAATATACAGAAATAACTATAGGACTTTTTTGGCTTGTCCACATGACAGAAAAAAAGTAGAATTATCATAAATGCAGGAATGTGCATTGGAAATTTTCTGTGTGAGGCCACGACCTACTATTAGGCAGCAATCATCATGAAGTCCTCTGTTAAAATGACATTCACTTTCATCAGAACCTCTCTGTGTGCTACCTCTTTCAATTCTAGTCTCTTGCCAGTTTTAGAGCTAATGGTTTCCACAGAACATATATCCCAGATAAATTTTAAATACATTTTCTATCATCAGCACACAACTTTGTTGTAATGTTACATTATAGGGCAACCAGACAGGCAGAATTATGGTGATTGTGAGTGGATGTTTTGGTTCTAGTTCAGATGCTGTTACTTCCTAATATTGTGAGCCTCACACAAATTTTAATCATTAAAGTAGGGATGTTAATAGAACCTTCAAATTAAGAGAGAGAGAGGGGGGAATTTAATGAGTTAATGACTTTTAAACGTAGTGCTTGGCACACAGTAAGTACTCCATATCGGGTGCTCTTGTGTTTATAAAGAGTTGCTTTTCTTAAATTGCAGCTTAAGAATTCCTCTTGGGGATACAAGGGACTATGTTTCAGAGCATGGTTTAATTGGCATCCTTCATGGTTTACATGTATAAGATACCCTGGTCACAACCTGGGTGGCTAAGCTAAGAGAAAGAGGTAGCTCTAAGAGATCTACAAGGAATTGGGGGCTTTAAAGAGGCAATCAGGGGAGAAAAACGGAGTCTGTCAACATGGCAGGAAGATGGGGCTTAAGTAGAAAAGATAATGAATAGAAGTTCCTTTATGATAAGAATGACTGAGAGATTTTAAGAATAGGGATGCCTGGCATTTAAGTTATTGGCTGTCATGTAACCATCATTCTGGTTCCAGATTTTAGTAGAGTCAGCCATACAAACATCCCTGAATATATGACACTTCGGGGAATGAAGGGTTTGGCGTAGTGCCCAGTGGAGTAATCATGATACAACAAAAGCAGAGCAATGCTGTAAGTGAAATTCAGGGTGCAGTTAGAGAATGTAGGAAAAGTGGGAACCCAAAGCCAGAGCTGAAGAGGACAAGCTAAATCATCATTCCTACCCACAAACTGATCTTTGGAGATTTGGGGAGAGATGCAGGGTCTCTGACAATATTTGAGATGAAGGTATGTCAGCCAGTTTTACTTATCTCTTGAGAAACTGGTGACCTTATCCATTTGAAAATCTTGGTGGCATTTAGTTTATGACATCATTAATAAGGGAGATAGTAGTCTCTGGAAAATTCAAAGATAGGGCATGCAGAATGGTCAGGCCCATTGGAACTGATATTTATAGGCTTCCTGGCATTAGGGACCTAGAACTTTCAGGACAATGGGAACCTAAAGCTTTCAGAAATAGGAATTGTTCTTTCCCTTTCCTCGTCTCTCTCTCTCTCTCTCTCTCTCTCTCTCTCTCTCTCTGTCCATCTCAGAATGTTGCTGCTTATTTCTGTGCATCTGTGCTAGACTTCTATCTCTTATCACCTGACTACTCTTGCTCACTTATATTTTATATTTATTCATAACTTTTGCTTGTGGTTATGAAACTCTTAATGCATATTTTCAACTTTCTTTGGCCACCATTTCCTTTGGGATTTCCTAGTTCAAATAGCTGAAAGAGAACCTAGTTGTACTAATTGACCTTTCCAAGTCAGGCCTGGGAAAGACTGTCCTTGAGTCTGAATTCTCCCTGTTATAAGTGACTGAGGACATACTGGTACCAGAAAACATGCCTGGTACAAGCTCTGTAATTAATCTCATATTTTCAGATGTTAATTTTTTTCTTACTAAATCTATTTAGTGAAATTAGACTTTCTGAAATTGGGGCACATTTACTTGTGTTTGGACCAAATTTTTCTGGTCCACAGAATATTACAGAATAATGAACTTGAATGAATTGAACAGAACTCAAGTTAGTTCATTGGGTTCTTGCATTCTCTTTGAATGTTACTGGCCATGGTCAAAGCTTTCTAATAAAGATTATTCTTGTAAAGACAAAATGAATGATACAGCCCAGTAAGATTATTTCTAGGATGAAGGCTAAAAATAAGCAGGTAAACATCTGAACACTTCCCAGTTCTTTCTTTTCACACATTGCAAGAGAGATGCCAGAGAATCATTATCTGTTTCCTGTCCTCAAAACAGAGCCTACATATTGAATAACTGAGTGACAAGCAATCTGGCCTATCCATACGACCATATTGTTTTCATCCCCTAATTAGCCTAGTCCTCACTGTGCTGATGAGAAAACAGATGCATGAAGCAGCAAATTACCTTCATCTCGCCTCTGAACAAAAAAAGACTCAGCATTTAATTGTCTCATTTGAACTTGAGCGATTCAAAAGCAATAAAGTGGAAATATTCAAGAAGGGAACATTGCTTTTAAAAATATGTTTTCTTTTCATTTAAAAGTCACCAGCAAATATAGATTTGAATTATAGGAATTTGGCAACTTTAGTTGGAAATGAATACTTCTTATTAAAAGACTTATAGCAAGTTGGTTCCTTAATTGACATGTGGATAAATAGAGATAAATGTAAAGTGTTTATGGTCCTGAGGGTGTACTGCACATTTATCGTCCATGTCTACTTCTCAGTCAAATTAATTGTAACGGTTCCTTTTGCATTCCTTATCTGATTACATTGGAGGTGTTAATGTTGCCTGGCTATCAAAGTGGCAGAAATATAGGAAGAAAAACAAGTGCCAGAGAGTAGCTAATGAGAATCTGTCAAACTGCCTGACAAACACAGACATTCTTTACGCTTTGAGTTTTGCCTTCCAGCTAGCCCTTCGTATTGCTTTGTCATTTTTATTTCTATTTCTGTGATTTTCTAGACCCTAATGAAGTTTTGAGTGTTATTATTGTTCAGATTTATTGGATACTCACAAGTTGACAAGCATTATACTAATTGTTTTACCTAGATCATTTCATTTAATCTTTTAAATTACACTATGATGTGGGCACCATTACTATACCATTTTATAGATGAGGAAACTGAAGCTTAGGGAGTTAGAATATAAAAGAATCAATGTTCCAAAGGCCATTATGAAAGCAAAAATAGAAGCTAAAAGTAGTTAATAAGATCTTCGCAATTCTATATAGACTACTTCAATGGTATTGTCTTTAGGTTTTGCTTCATGATGATGCAAGAGTTATTGTGTGCTCAAGTGGCTGTCCTGAAGGTATACACTTAAAAATAATTTTTGAAGCCCAGTGAGTTTGATATAGGAAAATATTTTTATGGCTCCCAGTTACATAGTTATAAAACTTTTTAATTTGTGTTAATGTATATATGAGGAAAGTAGTATTTATTGTTCATAAAGTTTTGTTTGGTACCTTTTACATTATTTCCCTTAAATTCTCATATGCTCAATAGGGTCTTCAGGGAAAAACTGAGACATATAATCTAAACAAAGACACTACAGAATAATTTTTAGAAATCTTCAGAAATACCTAAAATAGTTGCAGTTTCATTAAATGCAATGTGAAGTACCACGAATCAGTATAACCAATATAAGCCATTATATTGAAGAAGGTAGAAGAGAATGAGAATAATATTTTGACATCAGGATATGTACATTTTTGAGGTTTTTTTATTAAAATTCCTATGCTATGTGTTTACCTAATACTGCTATGTACATTGATTTGACAAAATGTTTTTTGACACCTACTATCTGCTAGGTATACTAGTGATAGAATACCAAGCCAAGTAGACATAATTCCTAACTTACAGCGTTTGCTCTAGTGAGGGAGACAAACTTTATTAAATTATAAAAGTTATAAATTACAAAGTTAGCCAAATGCTAAAAAGAGAAAATGCAGTCAAAGTCATTAAAGGTGTGTGTGCATGTGTGTTTGTGTGTGTGTGTGTGTGCTTGGTGGGGACATGGCATGTTTTAATTTTTGGGGCTAAGTAACTTTTCCAGGCATCACTGAGGAAGTAATATTTAAGCTGAAATATGGAGGATATAGGCAAAGAATAATTGTTATGGGTACACAGTCTGATTTGTATTTCAAAAGATCCCTCTGACTGTATTGTGGGGAAAGGACTGGAGGAAGGAAAGAGAGTGCATGACAGTGATATAGTTCAGAGATGAAAGTGATTGGACTGAGTGAGGGTAAAGAAGGAACTAGGGAGAAGTGGATAGATACCAAAACTGTTTAGGATATAGAGTTGATAATACAAATATTATAATTATTTCCATTTGAATAAAAAATAAAACTCTAATAGCTTTTTTGTTTTAATTCGTAAGACTAATTCATAAGACTTAATAGCAGTTATATTATTTTTTCATCATGTTATTCATTCATACAATAACACATAATTGTGTGTTTTTCACATGTCACTAGCTTAGTTGTGAAATAATTCCTTCTTCTTCCCCTCATAGAATAAAAGAGATTCATGAGTAGGTAATAATAGCATACTCTTATAATTGAAATGATATAATTATTATGAGAGTGCTTATTGTAGCTTAATTATGCAGGGAAGACTTGCTGGAGGAAGTGGCACCAGAAATGTATATTTGAGGATTTGATCAGCAAATGGAACATTCTCAGCAGAGGGAAAATGAACACAAAGATAGGGAAGTGAGAAATTTAATGGTATGATTAGAGGCTAACACACATTTTACAGAGGATGAAGGACATGGGAGACAGGACTGGCTATGTAATTTGCAGGGCCTGGTGCAAGAAAATGCAGAGCTTCTCGTTCAGAAATGATTCATGATGACTGCAGAGCAGAGAACAGCTGAGAGCACAGAGAAGCATGGGACCCTTCCAAGCAAGGGATTCTGTGTGACTGCACTGGTTGTCTGTCCGTAAAACCGGCATAGCTAGAGGTGCTAGTAGTAAGTTGGAGATGTAGACTATGAAGAAAGAAGAATTAAGAAGATTTGCAAGCTTTCTAGTTTGAGAACTTAGGTGATATTCATGCAACCAACAGAAACAGAGGCTATAAGGAGAGTGGTCCCATTGTGGTGGCTCAAACTTGTAATTCCAGCAGTTTGGGAAGCCTGAGCGAGAGGACCTTTCAAGGCCAGGAGTTTGAGACCAATAGCTGGGCATAGAGATGTGAGCCAGTGGTCCCTGCTACTCTGGAGGCTGAGCTGCTAGGAACCCTTGAGCCTACCAGGAGGTCGAAGGAAAAAAAAAAAATGGTCAGGTGTCAGGAAATGGTGACTAGTTTATGTTTTGGCAAGTTTATTTTAAGATGTCTCTCGAGTATTTTATTGGCAATGCCTACCCAACATAAGAGCTTGACTGTATTAGGAGAGAATAAGACTAGAGAAAGTTTTTTGGATGTGGAAATTATAAAGTAGATGAGTGGGTCAAAAAGACTGAGAAGAGGAGCAAAACAAGGACAGAAACTTCAGGAGCCTCAAGACTCTCAGAAAGTTTATTCATAGAAGACTTTAATACAGAATATAGGTCTCCAAACCCATGCCCTCCTTGAAGCTTGAGACAAGTTGTTGCTGTGCCACAGGTTATTTTTTGGCTGCTGAGACATACTAATGCTGGCCATTCCAGTAATACTAACATCAGTTAAAGCTTTTCTCTGCCAACACAATATGAAGTTAATACCAGTGCGAGACAGGCACAGTAAGTAAGTGTCACTTCAGTAACCTGAAAATAGCTACTTTGAACCTTATTACTCGTTTATGCCTCCTACACTAAAATGTTTCAATTAAACAATCATTTACTGAACCCCTATTTGCAAAGCACCATATTTGTGACATCACTGAACAAATACTAAAAAAAAAAAAAAAAAAAAAAAAAAAAAATCACTCTTTTGCCTGTATTTTTTGAGACATATTAGTCCATTAATTGGCTTCTGTATCATCATCTCAAATTTACTATTTTTTTATTTGGGACAATCAAGTGGAAATAGTGTCATCTATAAAATAACTGAAAAAAATGTTTGTTATCTATTTTCTGATTTTCAAAGTTTAATATTGTATTTCACTATCAAAGTATAATTTTAAAGAATTTTCTACAATTGTTTGACTTTTGTTAGCTATTATGAAGTACTTATCAAAGCCACCTTTTTTCCTATTCAGGATTAATGTGAATATTAAAACATACAATGGTTAAATTTCATGTTGTCATGAAAGATTATTTTCATAATAATAATAGCTCTGCCTAGATTTTGATGGATGCTCTTTGGTTAATTCAAAACTTTACCATAAACTCCTATTAGATGATCTTATGAACTCTGAGAAAAAGAAAATATGAAATAAATGAAGACTCCAATATCAGTAAGCTGTAGTTTTATCCATATACCAAAATTAATGATAGTTTTATTCCAAAGTTATAAAAAATTGATAATTATTTAAGGTAACCAGTAAATACTGATCTTATTACCATATGCATTGTTGTCAAGTATATTCTATGGTTAGTAACATTTGAAAAAGAAAATTAAAAATTGAATCACAGTGTCGTTATGTAGTATGTTATACAAAGCTACTTACTATACTATGGAAAAAATCTATTTTATGTTTTTCTGTTTTCTTAATTTAATTAGCACATTCTTCTAGAATCATTGCCCAGATCTCATGATATAAAACAAATTTTCACTTTGTCAAAATGCAGTTAGGGATGTATTATGCACTGCTGCCACGTTTTGGAAAATGGCAAGTGTGGAAACCTCTTTTTATGTGTCAGCTTTGACAGAAAGGATAAAGACAACATTAGTCATCTTATTTTCCCATTGCAGTGATTATCGATATATTCAGTAAGAATAATTCACACCCCCTGAGCCTGTCAGAAAGATGAAATAATTTTAACCACTGAATAATAATTATCATATTCAAAATTAGTTTGCAATGTTGATGCTTATTAACAATAATATATATAAAATCAAAACAAAAATGAACATCATTGGAATTGACAAGTCTCCATTTTTTCTCTCTACCTGGTTTGTTAAGACAGTATACATTTTATGGCGTAAACCCGGGAGGCGGAGCTTGCAGTGAGCTGAGATCTGGCCACTGCACTCCAGCCCGGGCGACAGAGCAAGACTCCGTCTCAAAAAAAAAAAAAAAAAAAAAAAAGACAGTATACATTTTATTCTATATTCAACTTTCTTAAACAGACCTTTTGTGGTTTTTTCATGGTAAATTAGCATGATCAGCAGCTTAATGAAGTAACAAGAATTTGCAACAATTGTTTGGGGGATAGGAATCACGGAATCACTTTTTATTTCAATAAAAGCTAGATGCATAATATACTTTTAATACACAAGCTAATATACATTAACATTATTGGCTTATTCTCATTCATCATATAGCTCAGTATTACTGAAAGTAGGGGCCATAGTTTGGTGCTGCTCTTCTATGATGTAAGTACTAAAATTGAAACTGAGTATTTAGGAAATTTTATATAAGTTTGACATTGTTATAACATGCAAACACATGACTTTTTTCTAGTAATTTATTTTTACTATACTTAAAAAGTGTTGTAGAGTAGCAGTTTCAAACTAAAATAAACTATTCCTTTACATGTAGATAGTTTGGGAAGTGCTGCTCTTTCCAATTATATACTTTCTACCTCTCTGCATTTGCCTTGGCTAAGAATTACTTAGGTAGTTTTTTTTTTTTTTTTTTTAATATGGAACTCAAAACATCTCAAATTACTTAATAACTTTTTATTATCTGCCTATTTGTTTGTAAGGAGTATGAGAAGTCCGGAAGAAATAGCATAAAAGAAAAGAAAGGCTTAAAAGCCATGTACATCTGGATTCAAATAAGCTATATCACTTTCTTTCTTTCTTTTTTTTTTTTTTTGAGACGGAGTCTCCCTCTGCCGCCCAGGCTGGAGTGCAGTGGCCAGATCTCAGCTCACTGCAAGCTCCGCCTCCTGGGTTTACGCCATTCTCCTGCCTCAGCCTCCCGAGTAGCTGGGACTACAGGCGCCCGCCACCTCGCCCGGCTAGTTTTTTGTATTTTTTTTTTTTAGTAGAGACGGGGTTTCACCGTGTTAGCCAGGATGGTCTCAATCTCCTGACCTCGTGATCTGCCCGTCTCAGCCTCCCAAAGTGCTGGGATTACAGACTTGAGCCACCGCACCCGACCAGCTGTATCACTTTCTATCTGTGCAATCGAGGGCCATTTATTTACATTTCCCGAGCCTCTATTTCCTTAATTGTAAATGGAGATAATAACGTCTATGATAAAAGGTTGCTGTGCCAATATATTTTAGGTTTCAGAGCATTTTAGCATACTCTCTTTCCTAGGTCTCTTCCTTTTAGTAGGAAAGTTGAATAATAAAGAACATTTTTTTTAGATATACCTTTAATAATGTACACCCATTTATTGAACGATCCACAATAGATAAGCTTGAACACTATTAAATTATTTTGAATATATTTGATGATGTGTTGGATTTTGCATGATTAAATATTTAATACATTGCAACTAGTTATAAAATGATAGTTGGAATACAAATGGATTTCCTAATTTTTATTACAGAAAATAGATGTTACTCACTTAAGTATGAGAGAGTTTCAAGCACTTGTGACATTGCCTCTAATTTGAGTCAGAGGAGGTGACAAACAACAGGTGTTAAAACCTTTCATTTTCTTGTTAACTGACTGGAAAATTCATTAAATATAATCTAGATTTGCTTTTGACTGTCATCAAAACGGAAAACAATTATTATTAAATATACTATTGCAGTGTTATTAGCATTAACAAACTACCGGTAAATAATCTATGTATGCAAAATGTAACTTTGAATCTTTTTTATGATTTTTGTTACAGAATTAATAACAACAGCAATAAGTGGAAAAAGGAATATATTATTTTTAGAAAGTTGTACATTTTCATTTATATTATAGTAACAGATTTTAAGAACAATCTGGTCTTATCCACTAAAATAAGCTAGGTTGTTTCTTCGTGGAGATGGATGAGAAAGGGCTGCTCTAGAAAGTAAAATTTAAGGCGTTGGACTAGATCATACTTAATTTTCAGTGTTGCGGAGATCTCGATTTATTGGTTGTAGCCATCATAGTAACAGCAATTGCAAGAATATTTTGAACAATTTCTTAATTATAGTAGATTATTGTATTTCTGTATTAAAGGATTTCTATTTTTCTAGTTGACAGGGATATTTTAAGATTAAAGGCTAAAGACTCCGCAAAGAGTCTCTTTCTTAGAATTTTGTCAATGAACATAGACAATGAACATGATACTATTTAAGTAATAAAATATTTCTAAAAACCAGTTAGAAAATTTCTCCAATATAAAATGTATTGTAAGGTATTAATTTTGATTCAAGAATGAAGGTTACTGTTACAGACAAAGGCACCACTTCAATCATATTTTCTTTGTGAAATATGTCTCTAGTCAAAACATTAGGTTGAAGGCAAAGTAGCTGCCCTCATTCTCTCTCATATTTGAGTTATTTTAATCATACCAAAGATTCACATGAGTGTTGTTATTCTTGTCTAGGTCCTGGGTAATATTTTCTTGTCTTTTCACACTTTATAAAACATCTAGGTTAGTTGTAGGAAAGAGTGTTAGTTTGATCTATTACATTATTTTACTTATAAATAGTAATGTAATTTACATGCTAATTGATAGCTTTTATTTGTATCTGCTTCTTTTTAAATAAATATGTTTCTTGAATTAAATTTAGAAAAAGTCCACAATAAAAAAGAAACACATTACGATAATCCATAATCTCTTCTTGTAGATTATTAACCTTTCAGTGTATATTTCCCCAAAGGGTTGAAGTTACCCAACTAATAAAGGGCAAAGACATTTCGGGACCTCAGAAATAACTGAAGCAGGAACTAGAAAATCCAGAAACCACTCTTCTTATTTCTCATTTATCTATGCTTTTCACCAATGTGTTAGCGTTATTTTCACAGAATAACTCTGTAAAGTTGGACCGTAGCTGCCAAAATCTTCTAGTCTCATATCTTCTTAACTTTGCCATTCAAAGAATAAGGTTGTCTTCTTCCCTTAATTCCATTTTGGAAAACCTCAGAGGAGGTCTCTGATTGGCCCAGGTCTCATTACTTGTAAAACTGTATGTGTGGCGGGGAGGAGTTGGTCCTATGATAGGCAATCCTTATTTTTAATCACATAGTTGGAGTAAGCAGAAAATAGGTTCCTCAAGTAAGGCACGTTTTTTTTCACCTCAAAGCTAATGATGATAGGCCAGTTACTGGGTGAAGCACAGAGAGACTGGCACTATTTGCCAGATAGGTATGTTGTAAGAAAACAATTTTTACTTTATTTGAAGCCGTATGAGGGCTTACAGCTAATTATATCTTGGTAGGGTATGGGTGACAACAAATAATGAATTAGCAGTCTTTGCCTTTATTCACCAGAAATTTATAATCTACTTGTAGATGTATAATAGACAGACCTAAAATTAAAAAAAAAAAAATTGTATTGTGAACTCACGTGATATTGCAGACTGGATGTACAATAAAATTTTCAGAGAATTTCAGGTTCACTATGTGCTGTAGTCTTCTGAAGATTTTGAAAACTTCAGTTTGACATAACTTAGAATAATACAGTATTAGTAGAGCTAAGGAGCTAAAGAAAACTGGTTTTCCATCCAAAAAGAGGAGCATAAGGAATATATTAGAAAGAGGAATAGGCACAGGATGTGCCAAAAGCCATGCGATAGGTCCATTGTAGTGTTGGAAATTGTTGTGAAAAAAAAAAAAAAATGATTGAGTATGCATGATCACACTAGAATTTTGGAAGGCATTGAAAAATCTGAATGTGTGCATATTGTTAAAAACACATATACTGTTTAGTCTCAAATTTGAGGTAGTACTCTCCAAGAAAATTAAAAACTGTAATATCATTAATATCATGAATAGCCATAAGAGACTTACCTGTGCAATTATTGAGGAAATAAGAAAATTCAAAAAGGTTTATATGGTGCTAAGCACACTGTTGGAACCCAAGACATAATATCTTGTTTAAAACAGCAACTAAAAAGTGACAGTCACATTTGTCTGAGCTAGCAATCGCATTCAAAGAGTGGCAGTAATATATATGTAGCAGATACATCATCATCAGGACATAGATTTAAAAGGAAGTTTACAGTTAGTATAGAAATATAAATCCATTAAAATTTGTCCAAAGTGGTTCCAAGTGTCTAATCTTACAAAGCTATGTTTTTGAAAGAGACATTCAAATGTAGAAATTTCATAATGGTTTCATTATGTGAGAAAACTCTGAAGTATTTTTGACCCTAGACATTTAAAAGATTATTTTATGCTATATCTATAAATAATGAAACGATACTAATTTTAGTAATCAGATGATTCAGATGTTTAGTAGTTGAAAAATACCATCACTGTATTATATGTAGATTTTGAAAAGCACTTTTTTTTAGTGAGTTAAATGATATAAATAAATCTATTTCTTAGGTGTTTGATTTCTTTTGATTCACCATTTGAAATATTAAATATTGAAACACAGTTAACATTTTAGAAAAATAAGATTTGATTGATCCCTATAGCAGTCTACAAATCAATGATGGCCTACTGATATAGAGAGAAGATATTTTTCTTTTCCTAATAAGGGAACAATTCATAACCACTGAGTAATTTTATTTGTAAATTGATAATGTGGCAGATAACTTATAAAGGAAATATATCCTGTCCTATTCAAATGGTTGTATTGAATTTTGATTTCTGCTAGATGCTTATAATTCTCCTTTGAACTGACAGCTTTCAGTCTTGCCCAGAAGAAAAGTACAATTCTTGTAGGATATACTCCCAGCATTGGTTCTACCACTCTCGCAGATACCAAAATGTGCACATACCAGGTCCTGAAGTCAGCCTTGAGAAACTGAGTGTATTACTCTGTTTTCACACTGCTGATAAAGACATACCCAAGATGGGACAATTTACAAAAGAAAGAAGCTTATTGGACTTACAGTTCCACATGGCTGGGGAGGCCTCACAATCATGGTGGAAAGCAAGGAGGAGCAAGTCACATCTTATGTGGATGGCAGCAGGCTAAGAGAGAGATTGTGCAGAGAATCTCCCGTTTTTAAAACCATCAGATTGTGTGAGACCCATTTGCTATCATTAGAACAGCCCACCCCATGATTCAATCATCTTCCACCAGGTCCCTCCCATAATATGTGGAAGTTATAGGAGGTACAAGATGAGATTTGGGTGGGGACACAGAGCCAAACCATATCATTCCACCCTTGGCACCTCCCAAATCTCATGTCCTCACATTTCAAAACCATTCATGCCTTCCCCAGTCCCCCAAAGCCTTAACTTGTTTCAGCCTTAACTTAGAAGTTCACAGTCCAATGTCTCACCTGAGACAAGGCACGTCCCTTCTGCCTATGAGCCTGTAAAATCAAAAGCAAGTTAGTCACTTCCTAGATACAATGGGGGTACAGGAATTGGGTAAATACAGCCATTCCAAATGGGAGAAATTGGCCAAAACAAAGGGGCTACAGGACCCAGGCATATCCAAAATCCAGCCAGGCAGTCAAATCTTACAGCCTTAAAATGATCTCCTTTGACTCCATGTCTCACATCCAGGTCATGCTGATGTGAGAGGTAGATTCCATGGTCTTGAACAGCTCTGCCCCTATGGCTTTGCAGGATACAGCCTCCCTTCAGCTGCTTTCACGGGCGAGTGTTGAGTGTCTGCAGCTTTTCCAGGTGCATGATGCAAGCTGTCAGTGGATATACCATTCTGGGGTCTGGAGGATGGTGGCCCTCTTCTCACTGCTCCACTAGGCTGTGCCCCAATAGGAACTCTGTGTGGGGACTTCTACCCCCACATTTCCCTTCTGCATTGCCCTAGCAGAGGTTCTCCATGAGCACCCCACCTCTACAGCAAACTTCTGCCTGGACATCCAGGCATTTTCATACATTTTCTGAAATCTAGGCAGAGGTTCTCCAATCTCAATTCTTGACTTATGTGCACTGGCAGGGTCAACATCATGTGGAAGCTGCTAAGGCTTAAGGCTTACACCCTCTGAAGTCACGGCCTGAACTCTAAGTTGGCCCTTTTCAGCCATGGCTGGAGCAACTGAAAGGGGCCAACTTGGGATGCAGGGCACCAAGTCCCTAGGCTGCACACAGCATGGGGACTCTGGCCTCGGCCTATGAAACCACTTTTTCCTCTTAAGCCTCTGGGTCTGTGATGGAAGGGGCTGCTGCAAAGGTCTCTGACTTGCACTGGAGACATTTTCCCCATTGTCTTGGTGATTAACATTCAGCTCCTTATTACTTACGCAAATTTCTGCAGCCAGCTTGAACTTATCTTCAGAATATGGGATTTTCTTTTCTATTGCATTGTCAGGTTGAAAATTTTCCAAACTTTTATACTCTGTTTTCCTTCTGAAACTGAATGCCCTTAACAACACACAAGTCACATTTTTGAATGTTTTGGTGCTTAGATATGTCTTCCGCCAGATACCCTAAATCATCTCTCTCAAGTTCAAAGTTCCACAAATCTCTAGGGCAGGGGCAAAATGCTGTCAGTCTCTTTGCTAAAACATAACAAGAGTCACCTTCACTGTAGTTCTGAACAAGTTCATCATCTCCATCTGAAACTACCTCAGCCTGAACTTTATTGTTCATATCACTGTCAGCATTTTTGTCAAAGCCATTCAAAAATTCTCTAGGAAGTTCCAAACTTTCCCACATTTTCCTGTCTTCTCAGCCCTCTAAATTGTCCAGGCCTCTGCCTATTAACCAGTTCCAAATTGGCTTCCACATTTTGGGGTATCTTTTCAGCAGTGCCCCACTCTACTGGTACCAATGTATTGCATTAGTCCATTTTCATGCTGCTGATAAAGACATAACTGAGACTGAGCAGTTTAAAAAAGAAAGAGGTTTATTGAACTTACAGTTCCACATGGCTGTGGAGGCCTCACAATCATGGCAGAAGGCAAGGAGGAGCAAGTCACATCTTTCTTGGATGGCAGCAGGCAAGGAGAGCTAGTGCAGAGAAACTCCCATTTTTAAAACCACCAGTTCTTGTGAGACCCATTCACTATCACAAGAACAGCACGGGAAAGACCCACCCCCATGATTCAGTCTCTCCCACCAGGTCCCTTCCACAACATGGGAATTTTGGAAGCTACAAGAAGAGATTTGGGTGGGGACACAGAGCCAAACTGTATCACCAAGTATATACAAAAAGTTGGTCCTTCATATATTTGGGTTTCGAATCTTGCAAATACAGTATTTTCAATCCACATTTGGTTGAGGAGAATCCACGTATAAGTGGACCCGTGCAGTTCAAACCTGTGTTGTTCAAGGGTCAACAGTAGTTTTATGTTTAATGCAGATGGAATAGTACAACAAAAATCACTACTGTTGGAATTATAATTATGATTTTAAACTTTTAAAGTTGAATAATAATAGTTTCTTGAATATTGGTATAAAAAAGATTTCTTTAAAACAGTAAAGTCTCTTGGAAACTTTTAAGATATTTTAAGCACTTTCAGGATGTTTAGAAATCGGTGGCTCTGGTTCTTATATTTAATCTCATTTAAAATTTTTTTATTATTTGCCGTCAGAACACAGAGCTTAACTTACTAGCTGTTATATTACTTTTAAATGTTAAATGGAATTTCAAATGGAATAACTTCAAATATTTCTTCTATTTGAAATTCCATTTAACATTCAAAGTTTGTTTGTAGCAAACTAGGTTAGAAAATAGACTGTGGATGGGAAAAAGAGGACAATAAAATGGATGTATATCCATATTTGAGGCACATAGCCGGGAGATGACTACTTTAGGTATAAATGGTGAAAAGCACAAAAATATATTGGTTAGAGAGGTAATGAAGCCTTGAGGGGCAATAAAATAGGAAGTGGAGCAAAAGGTGTAGATTTGAGTCACAGCTATGATTAACAGCAAGGCTAAACTCCAAATGCTTTGCTTTGAAATTTGACTCCAATTTTCATATGCTTTAGTGATCCTGGGTAATTTGCTTGCTAAGTTTTTTAAATAGTTATTTTAGGCTAAAATAGGTGTATGTATATGTTATAGGAAAACACTTTGTAAATTATACAGAGATATAAAAATATACATTATCGTTGTCATTCTGATTCTGCTTCCTCGTCCATTCAGCAAAGAGGTGTGCTGTGACCATGACTGTTTGCTTTCCCTTTCATTTATTCATATTTGCCTTCTTCAGCAAATTTCAAGTAAAATCAAACTTAGGAAGACGTCAGGGCTTAGCAATTTTGATCATGCCATTGATTTTGGTCCCTTCATGAAAATTTATCATTCTTGAGATGGAAAAGACCTAGGAGGTCATTTAGTTCAGCCCTCCTTTTAGAATCAGGAAACAAGTCCAGAGAGATTTATATAATGCTGGATTGCTAACCAAGGTATCTTATTTCCTAGCCTCCTGTGCTGATTCTTCAACACTGTAATTCTGTCTGCTTCACTTTGCATTTATTTCAAGTGTGTGGCTTGGAAAATCTCTTATAGGTAGATGTTGGCAGAACTAGGCAAGAACAGAGTTTTACTATCATTCTATTATAGTATTTCCGATTGTCTTTGACTCTCAATTTGTATTAGTTTAAGTATTAGTTTCTAAGGGGTGTGTGTGTGTGTGTGTGTGTTTGTGTGTGTGATGTGATGTTTCCCTTTCTCAATAGATTGCAAAGTCTTTATGATATTTGATTAAAACAAATAGTTTTGAGTACCTACTATATGTAAATCATTGTTGCTGTTTTCAAAAGGCAGTATTAATTGACCACTATTTGTTTTGTGGGAAAGAAACAGTTTAAACTTTGTAGATAACAAAACTTATTTGGGGCTAATAGGCTCGAAATTTCACTCTAGAAAACTGACATAGGTGCTTAAAATACGTAATATACTTCTAGCTATGTCAAATTGAATTACTAATTGATGGATGTTGGTACTCTTATAATTAGAACTCCTTTGAAACTATGATCCATGAAATGTGAAAATGAGTATAGGAAATTAAATTCTTTATTGGTTCTCAGGCAGCTAAACTGGCACTCCCTTGTTAAAATGTATAAGTATTAATTTCATAATTGCTATGAAAAAAAATCTGTTCTTACCTGTTTACAAACATGTAAAACAACAATAATGAACAACAAACAAAACAAATGGCTGCAAAATGATTCTACTGGAATAGAACCGTGCTTGCAAATATTCACTTACCCATAAAAACGAGAGACGCTGGTCTCAGAAATAAATCTGTTTACAGTATATATGGAATTATACCAATATTTTTTGTGAGGTTGTTAAAATTATGCTTAAAAATATGACACAATAGTGAAAAAAGTAGAAGCAAATAATGTACTCAATTTCAAAGCAATAATTAAATATTTTTAATCATTCCCAGCTAAGATGATTTGATTTCAGGGTAAGAAGGAGAGTCATTATTCTGAGACCACATGGGTCTACTGATACCCTCTCATGCATAACTAATCCTTGTCACATCACTCCAACTAGTTAAGCAGAAGTGGCAGTTTCTATATTCCTCTTCCAGAGGTGTTGACTGCTGATATTGTATATTGTGTACAGAATGTATCACTGGGTAAGAGCAAGTAGGAAATTGTTCCAGCTAAGAGAAGGTTTGCATGTCAGTTACCCTTCCTTTTATTTCTCTTTAATTTTTAGACGAGGTGATTAAACTTAAATTTAAAGTTTCTCAATGTCTTTCCAGGTATCCTAAATAGGATGGTAATTCTGCAATATGAAACAGGGCCAATTAATCACCTTTTGAACTGAGTCATGGAGCTAATTGAATGAAACTGACTGGGGATACACACAAAATAATTAGTTTGTGCCTCTCAGATTGTCAGTATTGGGGCATTGTAATATGTCGTTTTACCATATAGAAGAACATTAATGCAGAAGAATAATTTTAATCTTTTGAGTGTTTTCTCTTTCACTATCAAATAAGCCTTTTCAGGTATAAATAAAGTGTAACATGTAAAAATAATTCAGAAATTTTATGGTAGATGAAATAATTTTAATGTTTATAATCAGAAAATCATGTCAATATGAGATTAGTATATGGCCCAGTGAGATAAAGATATAGAGATGATAGATAGATATATCTTAATCTAAAGCATATATACATATATGTGTTTTTAATTAATAGTTTTAATTGACACAGATGTTCATATTCTGGAGTACATTGTGCTATTTTACATTTACACAATATGTAGTGATCAAATCAGGATAATTAGTATATTCACCACCTCAAACATGTCCCATTTCTTTATGTTGAGAAAATTCAAAATCCCCTCATCTAGCTCTTTGAAAATATATAATTGTTGTTAACTATAGTCACCCTACAGTGCTATAGAACCCTAGAACTTACGTTTCTATTTCGCTGTGATTTTGCATCCCTTAATCAACCTCTACCCATACCTCCTTCCATGATCTTCTCCAGCCTTTCAAACCACTGTTCTACTCTATACTTAACATAAGACCAACTTTTTCAATTTCAACATGAATGAGAACATGCAGTATTTATTTTGTGTGTGTGCCTAGCTTATTTAATTTAACATAATTTATTCCTGGCTCATCCATGTTGCCATAAATGACAGATTTCATTTTTTTTTATGACTGAAGAGTGTTCTATTGTGTATAAATACCATATTCCCTTTATGTATTTATTAATAGATACTTAGTTTGATTCCACATCTTGGCAATTGTGAATAGTGCTGCAATAAACATAGCAGCGCACAGATGTTTTTGCTTGCTGATTTCCTTTCCTTTAGATATATACCCAGTAATGGAATTGCTGAATTGTATGGTAGTTATATCTTTACTTTTTTGAGGAGCATCCATACTATTTTCCATAATGGCTGTACTAATTTATATTCCCACTCACACTATGTAAGAATTGTCCTTTTTTGGCATCCTTGTCATGATTTCTTATTTTTTGTCTTTTTGAGAATACCCATTCTAACTGGGTTGTGATGATACCTCATTGGGGTTTTGATTTGCACTTATAAGTAGTGATATTGAACATATTTATATGCTTGTTTGCCATTTGTATGTCATCTCTTGAGAAATGTCTGTTCAGATACTTTGCCCATTTTGAAATTGGATTTTTTTTTTTTTGCTGTTGAGTTGTTTGAGCTCATTGTGTATTCTGCATATTAGTCCTTGACAGATGAATAGTTTGCAAATATTTTCTCCCATTCTGCTGGTTGTCTCTTCAATCTGTTTATTGTTTCTTTTACTATGCAGAAGCTTTTTAGTTTGATATAGTTCAATTTGTCTATTTTTCCTTTTGTTGCCTGTGCTTTTGAGATCTTAACTATAAAATCTTTGTCCACACCAATGTCCTCAAGTGTTGTTTCCCCAATGTTTTCTTCTAATAGTGTCATCGTTTTGGGTCTTACATTTAAGTCTTTATTCTAGATAAAGTTGGTTTTTGTATATGGTAGATGTATTAGTCCATTTTCACACTGCTGATAAAGACATGCCTGACACTGGGAAATTTGAAAAAGAAAGAAATTTTATTGGACTTAAAGTTCCACGTGGCTAGGGAAGCCTCACAGTCATGGCAGAAAGCAAGGAAGAGCAAGTCACGTCTTACATGGATGGCAGCAGGCAAAGAGAGAGCTAGTGCACAGGAACTACTCTTTTTAAAACCATCAGATCCCATGAGACTTACTCACTATCATGAGAACAACATGGGGAAGACTTGCCTACATGACTGAGTTATCTCCCAGAAGGTCCCAGTTCAAGATGAGATTTGGGTGAGGACACAGAGCCAAACCATATCTTTCTGCCCCTGACCCCTTCCCAATCTCACATCCTCACATTTTGGAACCAATTATGCCTTCCCAACAGTCCCCCAAAGTCTTAACTCATTTCACCATTAACTCTGAGTCCACAGTCCATTGTCTCATCTAAGACAAGGCAAGTCCCTTCCACCTATGAGCATGTGAAACCAAAAGCAAGTTAGTTTACTTCCTAGATACAGTGGGGGTACAGACATTGGGAATACACAGCCATTCCAAGTGGAGAAATTGGCCAAAACAAAGGGGCTACAGTCCCCATGCATGCCTGAAATCCAGTGAGGCAGACAAATCTTAAAGCTCCAAAATGATTTTTATGACCCCTTGTCTTAAATCCAAGTCACGCTGATGTAAGAGGTGGGTTCCCATGGTCTTGGACAGCTCTGTCCCTGTGGCTTTTCAGGGTACAGCCTCCCTCCTGGCTGCTTTCACGGGCTAGCTTTGAGTGTCTGCTTCTTTTCCAGGCACATGGTGAAGCCATCACTGGGTCTACCACTCTGAGGTCTGTAGGATGGTGGCCCTCTTCTCACAGCTCCACAATAGGGACTCTGTGGGTGGGGATTCCCACCCCACATTTCTCTTCCATACTGCCCTAGCAGATGTTCTCTATGAGAGCCCTTTCACTGCAACAAACTTCTACCTGGACATCCAGGAGTTTTCATACATCTTCTGAAATGTAGCAGCTTTCAGCCATGATTGTAGCAGCTGGGATGCAGGGTACTAACTCCCTAGGTGGCACACAGCATGGGGACCCTGGTTCCTGCCCAGTAAACCACTTTTTCCTCTTAGGCCTCTGGGCCTGTGATAGGAGGGGCTGCCATGAAGAGCTCTGACATGCCCTGGAGACATTTTCCCCATTGTCTTGGTGATTAACATTTGACTCCTCATTATTTATGCAAATTTCTGCCGCCAGCTTGAATTTCTTCTCAGAAATTGGGACTTTCTTTTCTATTGCATTGTCCAGTTGCAAATTTTCTGAACTTTTATGCTCTTCTTCATTTATAAAATTGAATGCTTTAACAGCACCCAAGTCACTTCTTGAATGCTTTGCTGCTTAGATATGTCTTCCACCAGATACCCTAAATCATCTCTCTCAAGTTCAAAGTTTCACAGATCTCTAGGGCAGGGGCAAAATGATGCCAGCTTCTTTGCTGAAATATAACAAGAGTCACCTTGGCTCCAGTTCCCAAGAAGTTCTTCATCTCCATCTGAGACCACCTCAGCCTCGACCTTATTGTTTATATCACTATCAGCATTTTTGTCAAAGCTATTCAATAAGTCTCTAGGAAGTTCAAACTTTCCCACATTTTTCCTATCTTCTCAGCCCTCCAAAATGTTCCAACGTCTGCCTATAATTCAGTTTCTAATTGGCTTCCACATTTTGGGGTATCTTTTCAGCAATGCCCCACTCTACTGGTACCAATTTATTGTATTAATCCATTTTCATGCTGCTGATAAAGACACCTGACACTGGGCAATTTACAAAAGAAAGAGGTTAATTGGACTTACAGTTCCACATGCCTGGGGGAACCTCACAATTGTGGCAGAAGGCAAGGAAGAGCAAATCATGTCTCACATGGATGGCAGCAGGCAAGGAGAGAGAGTTTGTGCAAGGGAATTACTCTTTTTTAAAACCATCAGATCTTGTGAGAATTATTCGCTGTCAGAGAACAGCATGAGAAAGACTTGCCCTCATGATTCAATTACCTCCCATGATTCAGGTCCCTCCCACAACACATGTGAATTCAAGATGAGATTTGGGTGGGGACACAGCCAAATCATATCAGTAGTGGTCTAGTTTTATTATTCTCCTTGTGGGTATCCAGTTTTTCCAGCAAAATTTATTGAAAAGATTGTCCTTTCTCTCATGGATGTTCTGATGCCTTTGTTGAGCATTAGTAGGCTGTAAATATGTGGATTTATTTCTGTGTTCTCTATTCTGTTTTATTGGGTTATGTATCTGTTTTTATGCCATTCCCATGCTATGTTAGATACTACAGCTTTGTATTATATTGAAGTAAGGTAGTATAATGCCTCCACCACTGTTCTTTTTTGGTCAAGATAGCTTTGGCTATTTGAGGTCTTTTGTGGTTCCATTCAAAATTTTTTAGAAATTTTTGTGAAGAATGTCATTGGTATTTTGAGAGAGATTGTATTGAACATGTAGACTGCTTTTGGTAGTATGGTCATTTTCACAATATTATTACTTCCAATTCATGAATATGGGATGTCTTTTCATTATTTTTGTCCTTTTCAATTTTTTTCATCAGTGTTTTATAGTTTTCCTTTTAGAGATCTTTCACCTTATTGTTTAAATTCATTCCTTTTTGTATTTTATTTTATTTGTATTTTACATTAGTGTGGCTACTGTAAACTATATGTATGTTTTGATTACCAAAGGGTGTCATCCTGACTTTCCTTAATAAATTGACACTTGTGTATGGGGAAATAATTAACTTGATGAGATTATGGGAATATTATGTGTACATCTAATACTGTAAAAGAAAAAAAAAAACAACTCAAAGAGCACAAACTAATTATGTCTCCATATATGAAGGTTAAAGTTTTCTTATATATAACCCCAAAGCCTTCAGATATATGGCCTCAGAAATCACCCTGTACAAATTTACTTGTCAAAGATTTGATTATACTTAAATCCCTTTTCTATTTTTGTTATCCAGAGGAGCTAATTAATGAATGAATACATGGAGCCTTTAATAAATGTCTGATTGTAAGAATGAATGTAATTCATTCATTGATTCTCAGCCATTTAAATGCCTATAAGGTACCCGTGCTACACAATGGGTCCAAAAATGAGCAAGATATGTTCTTCTCTTTAAGACACTCCTGAAATTACTCTCTTCTTTTCCTACCCAAATATATCTACAGTTTATTAATTGTTGTTTCTAAACATTTTCCTCATCTGTTCACCTGCTTCTCTCCTTCTTAACTTCTACTGCCTTATTTGTTGCCCACAGCAGTTTCTATCTGGAACTCTTATAATAATCCACTGTCTCCAAATTGGTCCCTCCAGCATCTTCTCATTAAATCTGTCTTACACTATGCTTGAATGATTTTTTTTTTTTTTTCCATTAGAGACCTGATCATGTGACTCTTGTACATAAAACTTTCACTGCCCAGAGAATCAAGTCCAAATTTCTAGGCTCAACCTACAGGTCTTTCACAGCCTCTTGCCATTCTGCCTTTCAAGATTCATCTTCCTCTCTCTATTTGCCTGATTCAGTCCTTATTGCTAAATTGGGTTTCTCAGTTTTCTTTAACAGGTGATGCACTTTCTCATGCATGCACCTTTCTCTGCTTGAGTGCTGTAATGCACCGTTCCTCACCATATGTACCTTACAGATTTCTGTATATCTTTCAGAGCCTAACTAAAAAGAGAATTCTTACCTTTTTTTTTTTTTTTTTTTCCTGATTCCCTACTTCCTAAAAAAAATGGAATTGGCCGGGCGCGGTGGCTCACACCTGTAATCCCAGCACTTTGGGAGGCCGAGGCGGGCGGATCATGAGGTCAGGAGATCGAGACCATCTTGGCTAACATGGTGAAACCCCATCTCTACTAAAAATACAAAAACTTAGCCGGGCGAGGTGGCAGGCGCCTGTAGTCCCAGCTACTCGGGAAGCTGAGGCAGGAGAATGGCGTGAACTCGGGAGGCGGAGCTTGCAGTGAGCTGAGATCTGGCCATTGCACTCCAGCCTGGGCGACAGAGCGAGACTCCTCCGTCTCAAAAAAAAAAAAAAAAAGGCCGGGCGCAGTGGCTCACGCCTGTAATCCCAGCACTTTGGGAGGCCGAGGCCGGCACATCACGAGGTCAGGAGATCGAGACCATGGTGAAACCCCGTCTCTATTAAAAATACAAAAAGTTAGCCGGGCGTGGTGGCGGCCGCCTGTAGTCCCAGCTACTGGGGAGGCTGAGACAGGAGAATGGCGTGAACCCGGCAGGCGGAGCTTGCAGTGAGCCAAGATGGCGCCACTGTGCTCCAGCCTGGGCAACAGAGTGAGACTCCGCCTCAAAAAAAAAAAAAAAAAAAAGGGATTGGAATTATCCCCTTGGCTGCCTTTCCATGGTCCTTTCAAAAGATATTACAGTTTTTTGTTGTAATCATTCTCCCCTGCTCCACTCATTTGCTTTCCAATGTTTCTGCTTTGTTTTTACATGCTCAGCAAATGGCAGAGTACATGACACATAGTAGGTATCTAATAATATTTGTTGACATGAATTACTTTAAAAAACAGTTGGGAATCAAGGCTGACAGAACAATAGCTGATTATTTTCTATTAAATTAGAACATACAATAGAAGAACATTATTTTGTGAATACTTTGTATATCAAATAATATTAAATCTGAATAATAAAAAATAGTAAATAGTAAATAGTAAATGTTTACCTTAAAAAAAAAATCCTTGTAAATGTTACTGGGATGCCTACTGGATATTGCCAGTATCCTATTTTTAAAAATGATCTTCATGATCAAGATTTTACTCTGATTCCAGGATATTAGTATAAATTAAAAATAATATTGTATTTGGATTTCACATATAGGCCTAATTCTAGTTGATACTCTTTACCAGGAAGTTATCTCAATCATCCTTTCAAATGGTTCTAGTCAAAGAGAAAGGAAATCATGGAGAAATTTGTCTGAGTTGCTTAAACAATGTGGAATAAATTTTAATATGAGTATTAAAGATAACAGATGTAGAAGTAATTAAGCCAAATTATGCCAATAGACTGATAGGTAGTGATTTAATGGTATTAATTCTAGAGATATCACAGGACAATCAGCAAGAAAGCAATAAATATGAAATGAAGCTTATCATTATCTTTGTAGAAAGCTTAGGGGTATCCATTTCTGAGAGGATACTCTGTGATAACAGTGCAAATAATATATAACAAAATTTGGAACAGTCTGTAAAGAAGGGGTTGGAAATATCTGAAAGATACTGTAGATGGTTGGATAAAGAAAATTAAACCACTAAACATTCATGTAGGAAGGAAGAGAACAGAAACGTGCTATGGTTGGGGATCTCAAAAATCCTAAAAGATTTTGTTTGTATTATTTCTGGCTTTGGGCTTAAAAAATTTAGAGCAAAAAAATATATACAACACCCGTCTCTATTAACCTGAAATGGTTCTTAGGTGTAGGAATTATTTATTCAAACATTTAAAAATATTCATTTTGTGATGTATCATTAAATATTTCTAGGATATTTTTTAGGTACCCCTACCGTTTTACCATTTCAAGTTGGCATAATGAAAGTTATTACACATTTCTGTGAAGAAAATCCTTTGGAGCACCTTTAGAGTAAATACTGTGGTAGATGAGCTGTGCAGACTTTGGGGCAAAGTTATACAGAAAACCTTAAGTATAGTAGAACATGTAAAATATGGAGTATTTAGGGGAGAAAAAAGACCATTATGATTAATTTTGTCTGTCTACTTAATGGGAAAATTACGGTTTACAATTATTATTTGATAACATATTATTGAACATACCGCCAATAATAATTTTTTAATTTTCTGAATGGATATGTGTTGTTTTTATGCATTTTTATATAAACAGATAAAAAAACATTTCTTGCTCTTAAAAACTCTGCAAAAATTGTATCCTTTAAATATAAATGTCACTATACTTTTTCTGATATTTTAATTGTGAGTTAGTTCTGCATTTAAAAACTCCTAGAAGAATATTTGCTTCCTAGCCCTCATGATTAATCAACCTCATATTCTATTTTTTTAAGAGAGGAAGATAACTAATGAAGGAAGCATTGTGGTATTTATAAACAGCAGACTCAGTCTTTTCATACTTAAGAACAATCAGTTGAGAATATAATTATGTAATAATTACTCATCTCCTACAGATTTCTATTTCTTCTACCTGTCACTTAATCTTGTACTCTATTTATCCCATCAGCTTTTGGGCTCCAAAAATATTTTACACTTATGTAAGGTATGCAGTATTTTCTGGTGACTGAAATACAGTTTTGTTGTAGTGATTTTGATAAAAGTGAAATACGTCAATTCAGATTTTTCTTAATCTCCATATTTTCATACTTTTTACCAATTTTATTTTGTTAGGTAGTTAGAAGAATTATTTTGAAACTGTTTTTGAAATTACATTTTCTTCCTTGAAAAATGTTGCTATAAAAAAATCACCAGACTTAATTTTAGAAATGCTCTAGAGGAAGTGTGTACTACAGTTTACTTGATAAACCATTATTTCCTTAAGATAAAAATATTTATGCTTTTGTTTTCTTAATTTTGTTTTCAATTCTCCTTCAAAGGCGAAATAAACCTGAAATTTTAAACCATAAAAGAAAGACAGCTTGGGGAAAGAAGCCATTACATTAAAGATGTTGAGGTCAGGGATGATCATTTATTTTTCTGCAGGATGCCTAGCACTTAGCAGGGTCTCTTGAACATAGTAAGTGCTCAATAAATATTTTTTAAACAAATAAATGGATAAATGTTATACTTTTAACAATAAATTGTTTCATACTTATTCTTACAGGATAAATGGAAATGTATTACCTGTTGCTTTGTAACTAAGATTTTTAAAAGTAACACTTTTAAAACTCCTTTTTCTATCCAATAAAGTAAAAAAATAGAGTTTGCATTTGCGGTTTAGAGTTTTCTTTCTTTTCTTTAATGAGAGTAAGTTTTATTCGAAATCTCTCTCCTTCTCTTTCCTGAGTTTTCTCTTTCCTGAGTTTTCTCTTGCATCTTTGGTGATGGAAAGCAGCAGGAGCTGAGTACACAGCAAAACTTCTTTTTAAGGTGAAGGAATTTAGAGTGTCAAAATTAAATATTCAGTTTCTCATTCAGTTTTTTACTTGCCACATTTTACATGCTCAACAGCCATGTGGCTAGTGGCTACCACATTGGACAGTGCAGAGATAGAATATTTTCATCATGGCAGAAAGTTCTACTGGCTGGCTCAGGGCTAGAGGCTGCTACTGACACTGAGAAAATGATAAGATTAAGAGGGTGATGCATATTTATACATGAGATCACCTAATGAGAGAACGGAAAGAAACATAATGGATGATTGAATCACTGAAGCCTTACATCCTGGGAGGCACCTAGGTGTTAAAAATAACCCCTTGAAAGTGATCAGGTTGTGGGAAAGGTGGGAGAAAAATGAGAAAATAGCATCATGTAAACAAAAGTCCTCCCTTTTTCTTGAATGGGAAAAGGTAATGAAGTCCTCAATTCAAATACAGCAGCAAGGTCCATTAGGTTATGACAGCCCCCAAAGGTTGGAAGATTGAGAATTTCTCATGACCTATTTGATTTGGATCAAGTTCATCATGCTAAATGAATATTACATCTTAATATCATAATAATGTTGACGCTTTGCATTCTGTTTTATAATGTATGTCACACATTGTTTTCCCTAAAATGAAGTGAAGTGGCAGTCATTTTTCCTGAGTTTTATTAAAAGAAGAAGAAGAAGAAACCTAAAGGAACTGTAGAATCAAGCTGGTTTTAACAAAAATTGAGTCCAACTGCTTCACTTTGTTGATATAGAAACAGACCTAGAGTGAAAGTGATTTAGCCACCTATACAATTGGTGTACTCTCCACAATACTTGATTACATTGGTCCTATTTGCTGCTCTTATTCCTAGCACTGGAGGAAGCATAAATTTAATAGATTGTGATTATATCTTCTAGAGTGAAAGTTTTGATTAATGAAGAGTTCTCATAATAGACTTATGGAAATCATTAAGCTATTTTAGAAGAAATAAAATATTATTTATTGCAGAAATAATTTTCATTTTTCCACAGGAGCTCACAAATCAAAAGTTTTCATATTCTTGTAGAGATTCTAACAAAGTCTGTGGTTTGTGCATAAATACTCTCCTCTGAAATATACCAAGTGTAGAGGTGGGAAAACCCACAGATAATAGCTAGTTTTAAAAATTGACATTTTCATGCTAAGTATTCATTGAGTCTTTCAATATGACAGCATGTTTTGGGTTGTGTGAAAGAAATCATCTTAAATTAGTCTGTCTTCTCAGTGGAAAAGAAGACAAATTGCTAACTTCCTAGTGCATCACCACAGTGAGTTATAGAAGTTAAGGAATGTAGCCAGGTGTGGTGACTCACGCCTGTAATTCCAACACTTTGGGAGGCCAAGGCCATGCGGTCAGGAGTTCGAGACTAGCCTGGCCAACATGGTGAAACCCTGTCTCTACTAAAAATACAAAAATTAGCTGGGCACGGTGATGCATGCCTGTAGTCCTAGCTACTAGGGAGGCTGGGGCAGGAGAATCACTTGAACCCAGGAGGTGAAGGTTGCAGTGAGCTGAGATCGTACCACTGCACTCCATCTTGGGCAACAGAGTGAGACTTCATCTAAAAAAAAAAAAAAAATGAAGTTAATGAATATAGTATTGTTTCTGTTGATATATGGAAGATTTGCAATTCATGCACCCAGTGATTCTGGAAAGAAGAGAGAAAATATTTTTTCTAGTACTCTGTCAAAGATGTCTGACAGGTTGATAAAATTACATTTGAATATCCTAAACATTATTAAAATCTGTAGTCCTATGTTCTTATTTCATAATTTCTTTTAGCAATGTGTAAATAACATTTCTATGACAACTAGGTAAAATTATTTTAAAATTTAAAAATAACATAACAAAAGACCCTGGTGTAATAATCATATAGAAACATTAAAAAGCATACGCCGTTTGGTGTATAAAGAAGTGACAAGTTGCTTAACACAAATCTCACAAAAACAAAATAAATTAAGCTAATATCAAATTTTGGTAGGTATCAATGCAATATATTTAAATAAGAACCCTCTTTAAACACAAAACAAAACACTGAACCTAACAAGTGCAATGTTAATCATGTGTTATTTGCTTTTGGAAATTCTCTTGCTTGTTCTATCAATTAGTACAACTGCAAGATACAGCCTGGGTGCATTCTTGAATATCTTAATTTTTGAAGGCAGGAGGAGTTTGTATCACTTCTGTCTGCCTTTGAGCATCTCTTTTTGTCCCATGGACCTCAAATGGGAAATCAGTGTAGGTCTTTCTTTTCAGAGTACACTTGCAAGAGTTAGAGTCTATATGCGGAGGGGGTAAGGGAAAGATATAAGAAGCAACAGCTATAGAGTTATGTGCTTGATATTTGATTATCATCATATAACATTTTATAGTCACAAAATCCTCATAACAATCCTGGGGGTATGTAGATATAATCCCTGTTTTATAGTGGAAAACAAGTATTTGACTAGTCAAGTGATTTGCCCCAAGCTATACAACTTTAAAATGTCAGAGCAAAGAGTATAAACATGGTTTTATCTCATGGTAGGGTCTATTTGTTCCAGTAAGATAAATTAACAAATGTAACAGAGAACTAAATTTTTCTATTACAAATTATACAGTTTTGAGAACTATGTTAGCAGTGCTACCTTTTATATTTCCTTGAATGCAAATAATTGTAGTATGTCTTAAAATGTTTATGTTTAAAAAATAAATTTTAACTTTTTATCTCTTATTTAAATATTTCTAGTATGTAGATAAGCACTGTGGAGAGGAATTTATTGGTCAAATGAATTTTAGAATCAGTTTCTTCTATTCTTATATAGGAGTAAGCAAATTGTTAAGATGCAGTTTTAATTGCTGATTCTAAGCTCTATTTTTATACATATTGTTATGTGTATATATGTTAAAATTATTTTTAAATATGTAGGTCTGAGTGCGTTAAAACGATAACAGATTCTATTCTCTCCAATTACATACTAATTTTCCTACTCACATCATCCCATGCCTTCCTATAAAGATGTCCTGAGCTACTGTTAAATTTCACTGACATATATTGGCCAGGAAAGCTAAATTTGTTTTTGGTTTCTAGGTCATATTCCCTTGCACATTTGGGTGTGTGTAGTAGTTTAAAACATTTGTAATTTGTAAACTGATCAAAATTGTAGACACAAATGTCTTCATATACACAGGTATCAAAAAACTGTTAAATGTTATTTCTATTTATTTTAAAATGTTAAGTTTAAAAGAATTATGCTTTAATCTTCGCAGAAGACTGACATTGTCACAATCCTTTAAGTTTCTCTGGAGGTTGGAAAGTGTATGTGTTAATAAAATATGCAAGGTCATTAAGCTGGCATGATTTAAAGAACCTTGGTAAGTTATTCCCTCCCATCATCCTCCCCCTTCATTCCACACATAACTTTCTGCTCTACTCATGACATTTTTCCCACCCCATCCATTTATTTTCTACAACAAAAAGAATGATAGTAACTGCCTCTGATAAATATCTGAAAAAAAAAAAAAAAAAAAAAACCTGCACACTCACAAGCCATGCAATGTAGGAAAGAGGTGCCTGAGACAATCCTTCTCTTGTTCTATTGTGCTACATGCTTTCTCTGGTGATGCAACCTTCATTTCAACCCAGTCGCCCCTCACATGTAAATCTAACTGGCTTTGTAGATATGAATAGCTGTGCCCTGTAGCAACTAGACAGAAATGAAAGGAATGTATGCTTAAGTCTGCAGTATAGTATTTTACTACAAGATTGATGTTCAGCTATACTTAAATGTTAGAAAATATTGGTACATTATTTCAGACACTAGAGTTAATAATATTTGAAGTGGTGAAGTTTTAAAAATATTTGTTCTCTAGTTTTGCTATAATTTCTTTGTGTAGCACTGTTAGGTTATTAAAAAACACTATTAGAGATAAACTAGGTGTGTGTCAATTTTAATACTAAGTTAAAACTTAATAACTAATGAAAATAGAGCTACTCTCTTTTAATCCATAGCAACTTACTGATCACTATATAATTTGATTTTTATTGCATCAAAACATGTGAGGACAGGCGGTCATAATGTAATATAAAAGTCTCCTTGCATAGGACAAAGACATGATTATATCAATTTGGTCAATTCTATTTGAGTATATTTTCAATCAGTAAATTCTTTCTAATATCAAATGGTCTTAACAAGTAGTTCATGATCTTTCCAACATTATGAGACATAGCTATAAATTCTTCTCATACTTTTATTTTGTAAACTCAGCTCAAATACCAACTTTTCTTTGAAATGCTCTCCAGCTTCACAGAAAATTTGTGGTTTATTCATATACCAAGTCTTTGTCATAATCCTCAACAATTCTATAGAAACATTTATTTTCATGGCCTTCTCCCCATCTGGACTGAGATAAAAAGGCTGCCTCCTTCTCTGATTCTTCTTAAAATATTCTTCATTCTCTACTTTCTGTTTTGTAATAGCGAGCCTAGTATATAGTCATCACCTTTACAATAAAATAAAAAAATTAGCCAGGACTACAGGGATGTGACACTACACCTGGCTAATTTTTTATTTTTATTTTTTTGTAAAGGTGGAATCTTGTTATGTTGCCCAGGCTGGTCTCAAATTCCTGGGCTCAAGAGCTCCTCCTGTCTTGGCCTCCCAAAGTACTGGGATTATAGGCATGAGTCACCATGCCTGGCCTTGTTTTTTTTTTTTTTTGGCTGAAATCTTCCTGCATTAATTCTGTAATGGAGTCATTATCAACAAAATTCTTATTAGGCAGTAAGTCATTCAGAAGATAGAGTCAGTATATAGTAATATGCTTTTACTGGTTTGAAGACTGTGGGTTTCTTATTGCTGCTTTAACCAATTACTAAGAACATAGTGGCTCAAACAACACACATGTTGTTATCTGGAAGTCAAAAGTCCAAAATGGGTTTCATTAGACTACAATCAAGGAGGAGTCAGCAGAATTGTATTTTTTGGAGCGTCTAGAAAAGAATTAGGTTTTTTTTTTTTTTTTTTTTTTTTTTTTTTCAGTTTCTAGTGCCTATCTATCTATGTTCCTTGGCTTATGGCCTCCAGTCAGCAATCTCATCACTCCAGTCTGCTTCTGTCCTCACATCTCCTCTTAACTTTGACCTTTCTGTCTTTTTCTTTCCCAGAAAAGGACCCTTGTGATTACACTGGGCTCACTTAGATAACCCAGGACAATTTCCCGTCTCAGGCACCCTATATTTATTGTATCTGTAGAATCCCTATTGCCACGTAAGTTAATATAGTCACATATTACAAGGAATGAGATGTGGCCATTTTGGAGGGCCATTATTCTGCCTATCACAAGGACATTGATATAATCATACTTTTACTACCCATTCTGTTGCCATTTAGGTTATTGTTGCCATTGCTCTTCTTCTGTTGTGTTTGAAATAAAATTCTGGTTTAGTGGTTCTTAGGATCATGAGGCACACCAGCATGTCAAGATGACCTCTGAAGTGCATAGCAAGTAATTCGTAACCAGACTTTTTAAATGATTCGCTCCTTTTTAAACACGTTAGTGTATAGGCAAGGTCATTCCCGTAACTTATGCTCTTTCTGCTAATGCCTTGAATGGGAGAAAAAGGAATGGATATTACAATAAACTTACAAAAATTACATATATCCCAAACCTACAATAAGTGTCTATTGTGGCTGTATTAATATTAATTATAGCTATATCAGTGGCTATAATTATACTTTATAATTTAAAAATTTGTGATAATAGGGGGTGGTTATCCAAGCCTGGTACCTGTCCAAGAATATTTTATACCTATGAATGTCATTTTTCATGCTGGCCATGGATCAGTGAACAGAATTTGATACTCTTTGCCCTTGTGGGTCAAAAGTTAATGCACTATGAACAGCTAATATAGTCTAAAAAGAAGCTTAGGTAAATACAAATAATGACAATAAAAGCAATAATAAAAATTGTGAAATGCAGTCAAACCAGATTGGAAAAAATATGGTAGCAATTGTAATTTAGAGTGATATTTATCATTATCATCTTACTGGGGAAAGCTATATGTAATTAAATACAGCTGGCAATCTTTTAACAGAAATGCACATTTGATTTAATTAGCTTTTTCTTTCAATAAAATTTACTTGTTATTATATAAATTGCTTTTTAAAATCACAAATTACAAAAAGCAGCTAGTGTCTAGTAAATTTTTTACCTCTTCCTACCAACAAAATTTCAAAAGTCTGCTGATATTTATCATTGGCAATAAAACAATTCTGATGTGTTTTAGTTGATTAATGTGCATTTGATTTTATAACAAACTTTGAAATACATTTTTAAGATACAATAAATTGATGGCTAAACCTATTTCAAAGTAATACATAGTGGTGATATTTTGTGCTATTCCGTGATAAAGAAGAAATAAACACTAGTAAAAGAAATCTGGATATTTTAATGAGTTAGGAAAGAACGAGAGAAGCTACACTTCCATTAAAAGAAACAAGCAACAAAACACACACACATACAATCTGTGCTTAGACTGAATAGAAATATGAAGAGATAAATGACCTCATATGCATTCAGTGGGAAGAAAAGTTTGAGGCAATGAAGCTAAACATAAAAGAGGAAAAGCAAATGTAACCTCAGTGACCACAAACAACAAAGTCCAAATAGAAAACCTGGGAGTATGAGAGGATGAAGCTATAAAACCTCCAGCAAAGAGCTTAACAACAATTAAAATAAAGACAAATTTCTGGGATGGATAAACAAAATAGCACATATTACAAAGGAAAATATACTAGTATCATGTAAGAGGTTTTTTAGTAACTGCTTTCAAATAACTGAATCATAAACAAAGATTTCTGAGGTTTTAAGCTCATTATTTTGGTTCCCTGGTTTCTCCTAGGATGCAGTATAGAATCTCCATGTCTGGTGTTTATGTACCAACAGAAGCTGTTGCTTCTTTCTTTCATTATTTCCTTTTTAAGTGAAAGTTAATACGTTTTTTATGTTACAGAGAAGAGGCAGAAAAAGCCACACTCCCACTATGCTACAATGCACTGAGGATCAACTGAGGGAGGATTATACACATGGGTGAATACAGTTTATTCATTTGTTCTTTGGATTTGTAGATAACAAATGGTGGTATTCTGTAACATTTTGTGTGATTAGCAAATGTAAGGCCTAAATGAATCTTTCAACAGTTGTTTAGAAACAGCTTGATTTTCAAAATTATATAGACATTTCATTCTGATGTACCCAATGCATGTGCGTATCTCTTCCAGTCTTCTTCCTGGGAAGTCACCTCTGTTGGGTACACAAAACAGTAGGGACAAAGATTTAGATTTGACACATGCATTAAAGTAGTTACTGTTTGTTTGCGTGCAAGTATACCTTAAAAGAATGCCTGCACCCTGACATGTCATGATAATATTACCTTAGAGATCACAGTTAAAGAGACCATATTAAGTACCTTCTCATAATGGAATATTTTGAATAACTCAGTTGTGAATACCGCTGAAGCCACTGGATTTGACTCTCAAACAGGACAGCTTAACGTGGCATTCTATGTGATATGGAATTCTACTTCATGACAAATAATAGTGTGATTTGATTCAGTTCCATATCATGACTATTTTTGAAGAGCTTTTTTTGTGAAAAGTCTCAGATAAGCACATGAGAAATACTAGAACACAGTATAAGGGTTTTGGAAGTTTAAAGGCCAATGTTGAAGAAAGAAATGTTAGTTGCACATGTTGAATACACACACACACACAATCTTTTATGAAGAATTATGTTTTAGTGTACTATGTAAGTGACAGAAAATTAACTTTATACTTATATTGGCCTATACTAGAATGTGTATTAGAATATCCATACATTTACTTAAAATTTCTGGAATTCTTAAACCTCTATCATAGTGTCTATTATGTTGATTACTTATTCAAAAACTGGATTAATTGAATACAGATGAAAGGCAAAATGTTCAGGGTGGACACTAACTATTAACTTTTAAGTATACCCAAGAATGTTTATGAAAAACATGTTCCATGCTACAAATACTAGCTCATAATAAAAGAGAGGGTGGAAATCTTGACATTTTTTTCTGGGAAAACGTAATTATTAGTTTTCATTAGTGGAATAAGTTACATTTTAAAAAATAGAATAGCTTTTTGTATGACAAAGTGGAAGAGTTGACTGGAAATGTTAAATGGAATGTGTTTTTTCACCTTTTGAAAAATTTGGTATTAATTACTATTTTTTTCTTTCCATTGACTTCCTTTCCTTACAAAAGAATTGATCATATTATTTCCTCCTATTAAATCCCAATGATTCTTTTCAAATATATCGAATACTGTCATATGGGTTAGGCTTATTACTTATCAGTTCCATTTGATATTTGAACTTCAGCTTTACCTAACTGAATTATGTTTCATCCATTGGTAAAATTACCAGATTTTAGAAAAACTAGTGCAGCACATGAAGCCTAAATATGCTGAATTTTACTTGTTCTTTAAAATAAAGGCTATGCTAAGTTTTCACATACCCTGGTGTGTTAGTCAGGGTTCTCTAGAGGGACAGAACTAATAGAATATATCTATGAGAGTTTATTAAGTATTAACTTACATGATCACAGGGTCCTACAATAGGTTGTCTGCAAGCTGAGGAGCAAGGAGAGCCAGTCTGAGTCCCAAAACTGAAGAACCTGGAATCTGATGTCTGAAGGCAGAAGCATCCAGCTCAGGAGAAAGATGTAGGCTGAGAGCTAGGCCAGTTTCTCCTTTTCACATTTTTCTGCCTGCTGTGTATTTGCTGGCAGCTGATTAGATTGTGCCCACCAGATTAAGGGCAGATCTGCTTTCCCCAGCCCACTGAATCAAATGTTAATCTCTTTTGGCGACACCCTCACAGACACACCCTGGATCAATAATTTGTATCCTTCAGTCCAATCAAGTTGACACTCAGTATTAACCATCACAAGTCCAACCCTTGTCAACTTGAACCCATACAGATCTACTGAGATCATACATGATATTCAAGTAAAAACAATAAGGTCATAATTATGACTAACATAATACAACTATCCTTCATACTACCAGAAACGCACCAATCTCTGACTCAAATACTATTACATAAAGTTAACAATACTTAAATGCTGATATGAAGTCAATAAATCTTATGTCACATGATAAAGGAAAAGGAAATAAAGTGAAGATATTTTCTTAGTACAAGTATATACACACACAAACATGTTTTTACCAAAAGAAAGAGGAAATAATCATGACAATTACAGTCCTTGTTTCTGCAACTGGTCATGTGGTTGTAGCTGGTATTGATGATGACCTTCTTCTACTATCCTTTCTGTATTCTCTTTGACTTCAGCAAGCACCTCAGCAGGTTGTGTTTTTTTCCCTGGTGGAGTGACCCAAACCTTCATTCCTCAGGGGTCTGTACTATTTGTAGTCCTGCCTGGATTGGGCTGTTGTAATTTCCCATTGACCCCAATCACAGGCATGGTAATACGAAGCAACGCCCTAATGGATCTCCTGTATTCAATGCATATTCTTCCTTACATCTGTTATGGAGTAGTAGTCAGATTTCATCTTGACAGTCCGGGTCAGTCACCCCAGCCAACACTGTAACTCCCTTCTTAGCCTGTTGACTTAAAGATAGGAGGAGCCCAAAGTGTCTGGGTGACAATCTTAACTTTCAGTTTAATGGAATCCTTGTGTTGCCTGGTGGCAGCATTCCTCCCTCTGGATCTAAGACTTCTAGGCCAGCAGAATGTAATGCAACAGGAACAGGAAGCAAAAATTTTGCTAGTGGATCACCAGAGGTGATGGTGAGTGGTGTCACTTTTACTTCCACCCCTTGATTCCTGGACCCATGAATCCTGGCTATGGGAGAAGCAGTACCATATATTGGGTGCTGATTCAGATCATACATGGCTTTCTAGAAAACATTGCCCCAGCCCTGCAAAGTATCGTCACTTAGTTAGCATTGTAATTGTGACTTCAAAAGGCCATTCCACTGTTCTATGACTCCAACTGCTTCAGGATGATGGGGAAGACAAGTGAATTCCATGAGCATTAACCCACTGCCACATTTCTTTAGCTATCAAGTAAGTGCCTTGGTCAGAGACAATGCTTTGTGGAATACCATGACGGTGGATAAGGCATTCTGTGAGTCCACAGATGTTAGTCTTGGCAGAAGCATTGCGTGCAGGATAGGCAAACCCATATCTGAAGTAAGTGTCTATTCCAATCAGGACAAACCTCTGCCCTTTCCATGATGGAAGAGGTCCAATACAATCAACCTGCCACCAGGTAGCTGGCTGATCACCCCGAGGAATCGTGCCTTATAGAGGGCTCAGCATTGGTCTCTGCTGCTGGCAAATTGGGCACTCAGCAGTGGCTGTAGCCAGGTCAGCATTGGTGAGTGGAAGTCCATGCTGTTAAACCCATGCGTAACCTCCATCCCTGCCACCATGGCCACTTTGTTCATGGGCCTATTGGTCGATGACAGGGGTGGCTAGGGAAAGAGCCTGAGGGGTAACCATAGGAAGGGTCATCATATCCACTTGATTATTAAAGTCCTCCTCTGCTGAGGTCACCCACTGGTGAGCACTTACATGGGAAACAAATATCTTTACAGTTTTTGACCACTCAGTGAGGTCTACCTACATACCTCTTCCCCAGATTTCTTTGTCACCAATTTTCCAATCACGCTTCGTCTAAGTCCCTGATGATCCAGCCAAACCATTGGCCACGGCCCATGAACAGTATATAATTGCACATCTGGCCATTTCTCCTCCCATGCAAGGTGCACAACCAGGTGCACTGCTCAAAGTTCTGCCCACTGGGAAAATTTTCCTTCACCGCTGTCCTTCAGGGATGTCCTAGAAAGGAGCTGTAGTGCTGCAGCTGTCCACTTTCGAGTGGTGCCTGCATATCATGCAGAACCATCTGTGAACCAGGCCCTAGTCTTTTCTTCCTCTGTCAACTGATCATAGGGAACTCCCCATGAAGCCATTGGTGCAGGCTGGGGAAGAGCAGGGAGGGTAGCAGGAGTGGAGACCATGGGCATTTGAGCCACTTTCTCATGTAACTTGCTTGTGCCTTCCGGACCTGCTCGAGCCCAGTCACATATATAGCACTTCCATTTGAAGATGGAATGCTGACTTTCATGACCCATTTTATGGATAGATGGGTCAGAAAGCACCCAGTTCATGATAGGCAATTCAGGTCGCATGGTGACTTGATGACCTATGGTCAAATGTTAGTTTCCACCAAAGCCCAACAACAGTTCAAGAGATATCCATCAAAAGGAGAGTAGTTATCTGCAGAATATGACAAGGCCTTGCTCCAGAATTCTAGAGGCCTCTGCCATGATTCACCTATGGGAGCCTGCCAAAGGCTTCATACAGCATCCCTATTTGCCACTGATACTTCAAGCACCATTGGATCTGCTGGGTCATATGACCCGAGTGACAGAGCAGTTTGCACAGCAGCCTGGACCTGTTGCAGAGCCTTCTCCTGTTCTGGACCCTACTGAACACTGACAGTCTTTTGGGTCATTTGATAAATGATCTGGAGTAACACACCCAAATGAGGAATTTGTTGCCTCCAAAATCCAAATAGGCCCACCAGGTGTTGTGCCTCTTTCTGGGTTGTAGGAGGGGCCAAGTGCAGCAACTTATCCTTCACCTTAGTAGGAATGTCTCGACAGGACCCCTAGACTACTGGATCCCTGGAAATTTTACTAAGTTAGAAGGTCCCTGAATTTTAGTTGGATTTATTTCCCATCCTCTGGTACACAAACATCTCACCAATAAGTTCAGTGTGTTTGCTATTTCCTGCTCACTGAATCTAATCAGCATAATGTCATGAATATAATGGACCAGTATGATATCTTGTGGAGGTGAAAAGCGATCAAAGTCTCTCAGAATAAGATTATGACACAAAACTGGAGAGTTGATATACCCCTGAGGTAGGACAGTAAAGGTACATTGCTGGCCTTGCCAGCTGAAAGAAAATTGCTTCTGGTGAGCCTTGTGGACAGGAATGGAGGAAAAGACATTTGCCAATTCAGTGGCTGCATACCAGGTACCAGGAGATGTGTTAATTTGCTCAAGCAATGAAACCACATCTGGTACAAGAGCTGCAATTGGAGTCACAATTTGGTTAAGCTTAAGGGAATCCATTGTCATTCTCCAAGACCCATCTGTCTTCTGCATTGGCCAAATGGGATAGTTGAACATGGATGTGGTGGGAATCACCATCCCTGCAACTTCCGGTCCTTGATGGTGGCACTAATCTCTGCAGTCCTTCCCGGGATGGGATATTGTCTTTGATTTATTATTTTTCTGGGTAGAAGCAGCTCTAATGACTTCCATTTGGCCTTTCCCACCATAATAGCCCTCACTCTACCAGTCAGGGTGCCAGTGTGGGGGTTCAGCCAGCTGCTAAGTATGTCTATGCCAATTACGCATTCTGGCACTGGGGAAATTGACTGCGGGATGCGTCTGGGGACCCCCTGGACCCACTGTAAGTTGGACCTGAGCTAAAATTCCCTAATTATCTGACCTCCATAAACTCCTACTTTAACTGGAGGACCACGATGATATTTTGGGTCTCCTGGAATCAACATCAGCTCAGAACCAGTGCCGAATAGTCCCCAAAATATCTGATCATTTCCCTTTCCCCATGCACAGTTACCCTGGGGAAAGGTCTCAAGTCTCCTTTGGGAAGGATGGGAGAAAGACGCACTGCATAAATTATCAGTAATGTAGTGGGGTCCTTCCTCAAAGGGACCCAGCCTCCCCTTCATTCAAGGGGTTCTGGGTCTGTAAACTGACTCAAGTCAGGAAATTGTTAGAGAGGCTGTGATGCTCTGTTTTTGTAATGCAAATTAGTCTTTTGTCCATTCAACCTAGAAATTTTCTCCTTATATAAATTGAGTAGGAATGCAGTAGGCTTCCTATCATTTTCACTTCTAGGAACACAGTGATTAATTAGCTAATGCCAGAGCTCTACATGAGTCAGACTATTCTTATTGCTGCTTTGTCTCTGTTGTCCATTATGGTAGCCACACCCACCTTGCCTTTGATGATTGAGTACTGCCACTTGACCCCTGCCACCTCTGGATCCAATTATCTCCAATATATTTAAATTTTGTAGTTGAGTGACTGTGGTTCCCACTCTTAGATCTGACATACAGAGAAGAGCAATTACAGGGCTCTTCAAAGATGCAGATGCTGCCCTCACAGATCTGTTTCACAAGGCATTTGTCAAGGATATATCTTCTGGACCCTCCCAGCTGGGATGAGTAGATCTAAAGTGACTAATCCCCTCTACCATCCCAATCTCCCTAAGCCTATGTATCCTTTTCTCTACATTAGACCAAGGGAGATCAGGCATTTCCAGCTCACTCACAGTGGGCCTCTTTTAATCCTTATTTCAGTTAACCAAGCAAATGAACTATTAGAACCTTTTTTTTTTTTTTTTTAACTCCCCAAGCTGCAACATTAAAAGCAGAGCCCCTATTTAGTGGGCTCAAATAAATAAATTCAGCATGATCCAACTCTATGTTCCTTCCATCATTATCCCATTCCCTTAATATCCATTCCCATGCCTGTTCTCCAGATTTGTATTTATATAGATTAGAAAACTCAAACAGATCTTTTTGAGTGTAGCTCCCCTCATGAGTCACATTCTCAACCTCACCTCTAGGGGCCTACTGGGACTTAGTCTAGATATAGGTCTAGAAGCAAACAGGGGTGATGGGGGTGGCTTCTGAGGATAATCAACATTATTTTGCCTGGCAGCTGCCTCAGTGGAGGCTATCACCATTGCCTCAGGCAGTGCAGGGTTTATCTCCACAGACACAGGTGGAAAGGCTGATGGCAGCATGGGTTGGGAGGGGATATTGCTCCTACTGGGGATAGGGAAGCTGTTCCTTTTGACAAAAAAGATTAATCAGAGTTTACACACTCAGTATTCGCAACTTCATCAGGGTCCTCCCACATGTGCCCATTCTAAGATGCAGGGACTCATTCTTTTCCAATTGATGCCCTCACTTTTACAATAAACACTTGGTGAGGCTGTGCATGCATCTTTCATTGCAGATCAGCCACTCACATGATAGCATGTCTGTTTTTCCACAATTTCAGTTATTTCTCTACAGGAGATAAGACTCTCCGTCAGGGTACTCTTAGGAGATTTGAGGCTCAGTATCTGCTTCTGAAGCCCAGAGACAGGAACCCTGAGTTCATCATTTTCTTTCATCACTTTGTCCACTGAACTCAGGAGCAAGCAACCAGTTTCATTATGTTCCTTGGTTTTCCACATACGGTCAAAAGTGTTATGTGTAGAGTCACTAAACTCCTTGCCTCTCATGAGTGGTGAATCAGGAGTGTTAAATGCATTTATTTTGCATAACTCTCTAAACAGTTTATGTCAAGTACTATCAGTGTTCTCCATACAATTAGAAGTAGATTCCATAACATTTTGGGGTCTACTCATATTAAGCAGCCAACTCTAGAAACCCCAAGACTGATGAAAGAACTTCATCCTTAATACTCTGTTCCTCTAGAACCACTCCTGGCACCAAATCTGTATTAGTCAGGGTTCTCCAGAGGGATAGAACTAATAGGATATATATGAGTTTATTAAGTATTAACTTACATGATCACAAGGTCGTAAAACAGACTGCCTGCAAGCTGAGTAGCAAGGAGAGCCAGTCCGAGTACCAAAACTGAAGAACTTGGAGTCCATTGTTTGAGGGCAGGAAGTATCCAGCATGGGAGAAAGATTGCTGGGAGGCTAGGCCAGTCTTTCCTTTTCACATTTTTCTGCCTGCTTTATATTTGCTGGCACCTGATTAGATTGTTCCCTCAAGATTAAGAGTGGATCTGCCTTTCCCAGTCCACTGACTCAAATGTTTATCTCTTTTGGCAACACCCTCACAAACACATCCAGGATCGATACTTTGTATCCTTCAGTCCAATCAAGATGACACTCAGTATTAAGTATCACACCTGGCTAATTAAGGACATCTACTTTTCTTTGGATAAGTTAGTGATGGTATTGTTACTATCTTTCTACTAAATGTGTTTCACACAAATCCTCCTTTGAACCTTCGGATTTTATTTGAGTTGCAAACTTATTATTATATCCTACAGGGCACCAAATTCCAAGACTTGAATATCTCTCTAGTAGTGTACTCAAGTACATCTCTCCACCCCTGATTTACCATGCTACTATACTAGCCTTCTTTTTGTCCTTCAAACGTGAAATAAGCTCATTTTTAATAAATTTCAGGGTCATTTATACAGGGCTTTTTATATTTTTTTATTCTTAAATACTTTCCTTAGGTGTTGGAATGACAGCCTGCATCTTATTAGAATAAATTCTAACGTTACTTCCTCAAGAAGGCTGTTTCTGGTTATTTTTATTAAACCAAAACTTTCTTATCCTATCCCTACCAGAAACTTCTTATCACATTATTGTTTTCTTCATAATCATACATGACTAATATTTTGTAAGTTTCATACCTGCAGAAATAGTGCATTTCAACAATAAAGAACTGTGTTAAATTAAAATACCAAAGCTATAGCAGCATAATTTCATACCTTAGTAACCTGAATGGGTAGATTTTTTTTTCATGGGGAGAAAGGCATATCCTAGAATCCATGAATTCATAACCAATGGATGCCTTCTAAATAGTAAGTTTGGATAAGGTATATTTGTCATAGCTGAATTTGTGTGTTAAAGATCAAGTCTTCATAATTTGGTTGAATTAATGGAAAACCTGAGAAATTAAAGTTAGAGATACATTTTATTGCAAATGTAAAAGTGAGGCAGAATATTTAGTTTTGTATGCTGATGAGCTAGGTATTCCAGCTGATTTCTTGCAACATAACCACTAGCAGAATAATCTTGATGCAGTCGTATACCTGTTCTGGCCTCATTTTACTCATCTGTAAATTTGAGCCTATCTCAGTAAGAACTTGTACACGCTATCTAAGGCAAATCTTGAGAAGCAGTGAAACACTGTTGAAAGTATGTTCCTTTCAAAGCTAGTGCTTACTTACTTTCTAACAGTGTGATTATTGGAGAGTTACTTAGTCTCTCTGAATATTGAAAGGGCATCCAATTTTTCTAACACAATTTATTGCAAAACCCACCATGTCTCACTGGTTTGGTATGCTACTTTTATCATGTTTAATTCACATAGACATATAAATCTGTTTCTGGATTCTCTATTTTGCTTCTTTATTCTATTTGTCTGTCGTTGAGCCAGTATCATAATGTTTAACTTTTAAAAGATGTAATGGCTCTTGTTATAAATTTATTCTTCTACTTTAATGATAATATCCCTCAAATTTCATCCCTCCTCCAAAACCACCATCTTACCAAATTGTAATTTTGATTGAAATTACATTAAATGTACAGATTAACAGGAAGTTAAGTAAAATGTTTATATTATCATTAACAGTTTGATATGCATTTATTCAGTTCTTCCTTTCATTCAATACAATTTGTATTTTCAAAATTTAGGATTGTTAGAAATTTAACTATAATTGTTTTATGTATGTGTTTATTCATTATTATTTACTCATCCACAAACACAGGGCACACATATCACACACTGTGTGCTTACTAATTGTTGAAGATATTAAAATTCATACACACACAACACAGCATTATGTTTTACCTTTGAGGAGCTTATAGTTTAAAGGAAATGATCAATATTTGTTCACCAGGCATTTTGCGAGTAGCTTTTCATAAGACATCTTATAAGAACCAACATTTAATGATATTTTTCTCCTGGTATTTATAAATGTGAAGACAACTGAAAGTGGATAGTAACTCACCAAAATTTATATAGTAAGCAATAATTAAAGCTAAGACTAGTATCTAAGTCTGGCTCCAAAACACATTTTTTTTTCTTCCCATTGTAGAATGTTATATCACATCTGTCCTTACAGTCATAAAAATGCATTACATTTACCTGGTAGATGTTATGTGAATTATGAGCACTAGTCTAGAAAAACAAAAGCAGCCACCATAGGGCTAGCCTCATGGATGTAAAACTCACTCTAAACATGTACAAACAGATACTCATGAGATAACATGGTACATAGGGCTAAATTTATGCCCAGGATACTCTGTTAAGCAGAACTAGAGAATGAGTAGGTACTCTGAGGAACCAGAGAGTGATTGTGATGAAATATCAGGGTGGTTTTCTTAAGGAGTTGATTTTTTTTTTTTAAGGTAGGTCGTAAAGAATACATAAGATAGATGAAAAAGAAGATGAGGTATTCCAATTAGAGGGAATCATAGAATAAAAGTCATGGAGGAAAGAAACAGAATGGTGTGGACAAAAGACTATAGACAGTACAGTGTTTCTAAGGCATAAAGAGCAAGGCAAAAAGTCACTACAGAATCAGGCCTAGGAGGTGGACATTAACCCGATTATGGAGTTCCTTTTGTGACCTACAAAGGCATTTGAACATTATTCTGTATCATGTACAATAGAGAATACTTAAGAGCTTTTAGTGGGGAGGGGAGGCATAATTAGGCAGAGAGGACCAGACAAATGAGTTTATCCTAAAAATTTACTTTTGACCAAACTTCCTTTTTGTGTGCGTGTGTGTGTATCAGAACATGCATACACGTAGCATAGGTTAAAAAGCTTATCACTTCCTGGAGTTTTCTATTTGTAATATAAAGGAAAGCAGAATTCTAGTTATTACAGCTTTTTAGAACTCAAAAATTGCTACATAAGCTCTCTGATTTTACTGTCAAGTTCATTCTCCAGCTGAGAACTTTACCATTAATGGGAAATCCTTTAGCTTGAGAGCAGGTAAGAGTAAGGAAAATAGTTGTACCCCGGAGAGCTGGAATAAATTCTAGCAGACTGCTTTGTTTAGTAATCTCTCTGTATTCTCTAAGCCAAAGTTATTTAGGAGCGGTTCTTAATGGGGTGAATGCAGAATAAAGACCACCACGGATGGGCACAATGCAAGTCTTCTTTTACCTTACATTTGATCTTTGCTCAGTTTTGTGAATCTCCTTATGGTAGATAATTTACCTTGCCCTGAGATTATACAGTTTGCTTTACAACCAGTCTTTGGCGTTTACATGGCCTTAGGATCTCTAGCCTTACTCTCTTGCTTGTACTAAAACCCTCTGGTTTACCTAGTCTCCAACCCACTCTTTTCTAGCCTCTAGTGCTTCCATTTATAACCTCTAGTTTGTCTGGCCTCCAACCTATTCTCGTCTCTGGTGTGCTCTACCCACCTCCATTCTTTGCCTGCTGGAATTAATGATGAAACATTTGACTTAAGTCTAACCTTCAAAAGTCTCTTTATTTGAGAAAGTTTCGGCCATTCTAGTTATGTTCATGGGATTACTGTTTGAAGGTTTACTGGCAAATATAGTTTGAGTTTATTGTGTCAATCTTAACTTTTGTTATTTGAGCTGAATATATATATAGAATTCACTTATATATTTTCTTCCCATGTGTCAAAAATGGCAAATAATATTCTATAAAACTGTTGTATTTAAAACTTGAATGTAGAGAAGCTGAGACTTAGAAAGGAGAAATGAAATCTCTGAGAGATTGACACAAGATCACATCGCTACTTAGTAAATATTTATCTTATTCTTTTTCCTCTTGAGGCGATATCAGTGCATTTATCCTGCAAATAGAATCACCTATCAATGTAGGCTGGCTGAGTCTTTTAATTATTGTAGTATATTTTCTTATCATACTTGGTGGATGTCAGCCATACCTCCTTGGAGATAATGTGCCTTTCTAAAGTTTTTGTTTTTCATTTGTAGAATGATGTTAGATGTAGATGATATATATTTCTTTTAATGTGTGATTTATAACTGATATAAACTTTTTAGTTTCTAAATGAATTGATTCAGTTCAGTTTTAAGATCTTACTGATTGCTTTTTCTGAGATTTTTTATTTACCATGTCCTGTTTATACGGCTGACAGTGTTGACTAGAAACTTATTCTAGAGATTACATGTACTAATTTATTCATCAATTTCTGGTCTTCTCTATGTTATATACAATGATTGACAAATTTTTATGGCACATTTTCCTGCTTTTATGCTTATAATTACTCTGTTGTTTTGGGCCATATACTGAATTTTCTATTCACTGAGCATGATTCTGAATAGAGAATCATTTTTAACCCCTGGCATATATCTGGAAACTTTCTGGGAACCACCAAAGGATAATTATTTCTTTTTTTTTTCTTTCAGCAAAATATTTAAATATAAATTTATAAGTGCTAAGTCAATTTTTACACAGTATTAAAATATAATTTTTAAAAGCTGGAGCTTTGGGATCAGAGAACCCTGAGATCAAATCCTAGGTCTGGAGCTTGAACCATGTATAATTTTTAAGACTATGTTTTCTTATCTAAATAATATTAACATTTATCTCAGGGCAAATATTAGTAAATTAGGAAATACATGGAAAATACTTCATCTAGAGCCTGGGATTTAGTGTGTGCATGATAAAATTTAGCTTTTATCATTGACTTTATTCATGTTTTTATTCTTACACTATGAGTTTCCTCTAATTATGCAATTTATTCCATTTTCCTCTGATAGAAAAATTAACAATAATTTACATTAGTTTCTTGTAAATAGGAGTCTTTTGATATCACCATTTAGAATTCCAGAGAAAGGCAATATTATGTGTTCAAAGTAAACAGGTGTTCACATTGTGTAGAATTTTCCTTCTCTCTACAAGTGTTGCCCAGAATTATTTATGGTGTCCAGAATTTAACATCAAGTCTATAGTTTGTAAGTCTTGGAGGCTACTCAGAGAGGGACAACTCCATTGATATTCCCTTAGCTAGAAATAATTGGAAATCAAGGTGTGTGGTAATAGGTCTAGAGAAGATTTCTCCTGGGGATTAGGTAGAATGGTTGGAGATGGGCACTGAAAACAGGAGGGCACCGGGAGGAATATCAACGTAATCTTTTTCTTGTAATTTCCTCTGGTCATGTCTTGATTTCAGATCTTCTCTAAACTCATAGCTTTAGAAACAATTTCCTATAAGACTTAGAAATGAAATTGTTTCTTTTCTATAAGAAATATGAATGGATGCCTAACAAATTATTTCAGCTTTTGATAAATATGCTTGTAAGTAGAAAAAAGTTTGGGTTCAATTTCATTCAGATCGAATAAATCTGGACTTAAAATCATTTGTTTCTTGAAAATTGTCTTTTTTTCTTCTGCAAATGGATAAAAGATGGAAAATCTTGAGCAGTAAACTTGTTGGTATTTTACATTTTTGTCCAATAGGCAGGTTAGAATAGCTGCACATTTACATTGCTCTGCTCAATTGTATGTAATAAGAATGATCTACATAATAGAAGAATGTGAAATCTTGTTGTTCTGATTCCATATTATACGATTACAAAAGAATTGTCTGCTGGTATATTGAAGGAGAATGGAATGTGTTTTGATTCTTAAAATTAGGCCTACCACAAGAGAGGATTCCCTTTGAGAATCTGAAGTTTACTAAGGTGACTGTGTCTCTGTGTGCGTATGTAAATGGGTGCTATCTCTTGACTCCATGGATTCTAAGTCATGGTAAAAAGCAGTATAGTTGTTTCCCCGTCCCCCATTCCCCCTACTTTTACCCCAAAGGCCACCTGAGAGTCTATGTGAGAAAAATATGTCTTCTTTAAATGTTTGATGTTCCAAATAATATAGGGTAAATATAAATTCTAGCAATTTTACTTAATGTTTTAAGGTGTAGAAGACTTGTAGTATCCATAAGCATCATCTAGATACTTTAGGGAAAAATATTTTCACTTGGCCGTATCTCTGGCTTTCTAGTAGCTCTGTAATTCCAACAGTGTCCAGTCATAGGAAATTTGTATACATTCATTCAGGGGATTTCAGAATTTACTATATCCACTATGCTTTAACTGTTAGTGGTCTCTAAAACTCCAGAGGACACAATTTAGATTACATGGATGTGAATTTACACTATGAAATTCTATTTTAGATTGGTTATTCTCCTGCTGACCCCTAAGGGGTAAAATGATCTGAAACATTCTTTTTAAAAGCATGTATAGGAACTGGAACATAAAGTCACATAATTGAGTCACCTTGCTTAATTTCACTTTGAATTAAGTGAATTATTGGTTTCCTGAGAGGTAGTTTAACAGCTGAACAGAGGAAAATAATTCTTAAACTTAAAGTATATCCTTGGGCATCTCTCTTCCACATAATGACACTATTAGAGTGCATGACAAAAATCAAGTAAACAAGGCTTTGAATTCGAATGCACACTGCCATGCATAGAATACATTCATCACCCCAACATGCAGAGTTCAATGTGTTTGATTTGTTATGTTGAAGATTATTGTGTCTTTCTATTGATTTACTATAGAATTAAGATATAATAGATGATATTTTCTAATGTTTCAATATGTTAATATATATATACATATATATATATATATACACACACACATATATATATATATATTTTTTTTTACTACCAATGATGTTTATTATAGTTATAGCTCTTCTAAGAAAGAATTTTTGTGAAGGACCTATTTTTTTCTTGGGTCAGCTGTTCTTGTTGAGAACCTGCTATGTGAGTAAGGAATAAATGAGGCCTGAAAGTTGTATTAAAGGAATACCATTTGCAACTTTTTGTAATTTGGCAGTTTTTAAATGTGAATATTTTTCTGTCTATAAAAATACAGGGGATTGAACATGTTGGCCTTTTCAAAATCGTATATAATTTTTTCAGAAGTGAGAAATTTGAAATTAACCAATGATTTCTCAATTTATTAAAGGAATATTTTAGTCTTAGCAGAAGTTCTACATGTAATAGGAAGGTAAAAAGAAAATTTTCTCTTTTTTTATACAGATTCCATATGAATTCTCACACTTATAATTGTTGTAAACTGAAACCTAACTAACAAAATCCATTGTAAAAATTTCAGTTAGTGGAAGTTTTTAGAGAATGTTAATTATCCTGTGAAGGCTACTCTATCTACAAATGAAGTATTTAGCTAAATGCAGTATAAAAATTCTAAAATATTGTGCCTTAAGCATGCATAACATGTAACTCTCTATACTGTAGTATCGGATTTATATGTTATAAATAACTGTTCTACCACACCAAAGCTCTGAAACATATGAAGGGGTACATATAACCCTTCAATGTTACAAATGTAAGCACTAGATACCCCTTCATATAGTCCAGAGCTTTCGTTATGTGGTAGAAAATACCACGTAACGCTGTATCATCAGACTTGGAGATGATTCCAGAAGTTTGTGGCTGCCATTACTATTCTCAATGACCATCTGAATAACTCAGGGAAGAGATGAGGCAAATTAATTACGTGAGTGATTCTTCAGTGAATGGGCAAACTAAAGGATTGTCTCTCAGAAGTTATTCTTTAAAAAAATTTTCACCTTTCACAACTTCTATGGGTTATTAATGATGTAAAATGTGTTTCTTGAAAATAGAGCTTCATAATTTGCAATAATGATTTAAAAATCTAATTTGATCCTTATCAACTAATTCTCAGTGAGCTGATATAACTGCTAATAACTGCTCTTGGTGATATCTAGACATATTGAAATCTAATTTTGCCTTAAAATTAGAAAATTTAAGGCTATATTTACAGAAGTCAAGTTATTTAACACTTAGCAGAATGCACCTCTGATCATGTTATATATAGAGAGAGCACCCATTAAATTTTTAGACATAAACTGATTCACAGTTGACTGGAAAATTTGTATAGTACCATGATCCTAATTATTTACTATTTAATCATATTACAAGTAACTTAAAAGCAAATTGCAACCAGTAATATAAACATAAAGTTACTGACTGTTTTTTAATATCACACTTTGGGAGAAAAGGCATTTACAATTATTGTCTAAAATGGCATTTGTTAATTATAAAATTCTGTTGATCTTTATTAACAAGCATAAAAAATAGTATTTTATTATTACCATTGAAATTTTGATTCCACCTCCTTTCAGGAAAGGCCATCCCTCAAGGTGACAACAACAGAGATAGATCAATCTAAGAACAGACAACCTGGGTTACAAAATGACAGTGAGATCCTGTCTTTCATTTGCCTTTTAATTCACTTCAATACATGCTGTAATCATTGGAAAACAATCATGGACAAAGTAGTTTAAAATCCTTGATTTGGTAGAGATTGTATTTTCTTAAAAGTTGACAAAATAAAGCATATAGAAGTCTAGACTGTAAGTATTATGGAGAATAATAAATTAGGAAAGAGGAAAATGAATGCTGGGAGATTATAGTTTCACCTAGGGTGCCCCAGGGAGAGATTTACTGAAGAAGTGGCATTTGAGTAAAGATCTGAGGGAAGTGAAGATGCTGGTGAAAACGTGATGCAGACTAATCAAACAGCAAGTAGGAAGGCCCTGTGATGACTGTTCAAGGAAATAGTTAACATTATATGTTGATGGGATAAGAAAATGCAAGGGTCATGAGAGATGTCATCATAGAATAATAGCAGAAGGAAAGGTATGTAGTAGACTGGCTTTTATTCTCAGACATAGGAGAAGCCATTGAGGAGTGCTAAGAAGTAGAGTGACCTGATCTGATATACATTCAATGAGGATTACTCTTGCTCTTTGGTTGAGAATACATTGAACAGAGTCAAAGGCAAATGCAATATTCCAGGTAAGAGATTGTGTTGACTTTATCCAGAGTAGAAGCAGTGGGGGTGGTGAGAAGCAATGGGATTCTGTATACATTTGAAAGATTTTAAAGGGAGAGGGAGCCTGCGGGAGTCACTGAGAGATATGATGTGAAATTTCAAAGAAAACAAGAATAAAAATAATGACAAAGGTTTTTTTTTGTTTTTGTTTTTAATGAGCAATTGGAAGGATGGAGTTGCCATCAACTGAGATGAGATGAAGAAGACCATGAAAGGAGCTGTTTAGATGAGAATATAGACCAAGAGATCAGGAGTTCATGTGACATGTGCTTATTATGCTACCTGCCATCCAAGCAGAGAGGAAGAGTAGCATTCCTCCTCCTGGATATAGGAGTGTGAGGTTCTGGAGAGAGGTCTGTCAAAGAAGGAACCAATGTCAATCAGTCTGAATAAAAATTCAGAAAACATCAAGGATATGAGAGGAGATACAGGAGTAAGTCTATGTTTCCTTCTAAGGGAAAGCAGTGCAACCACGTATTTATTATTTACATCAATGTGACCAGGTTTGGGGGCAGAAGGTCATTAAACTAAGCACCACAATCTTAATCTTTGTCTCTGTCTCTCCTTGTCTTTGTGTCACCATCTCTGTCTCTCCCTCTCAGTTTCTCTTGCTTCCCCCATCCCCTATCTCCCACCTTGTCTTTCCTCTTGCTTTCTCAACATGAGATTGAATAATTTTGGGAAATAACTCTGTACTCAATGACTTAGTTGCCTCATGCTAAATAAGATTAGTAATGGGATCTCTATATGTATACAACATAGTATTCTTCGAATATAAAAACAGCATGCAGTTTGAGACCAGCCTGGCCAACATGGTGAAACCTGATCTCTACTAAAAATACAAAAAATTAACCAGGCGTGGGAGCATGCACCTGTAATCCCAGCTACTCAGGAGGCTGAGGCAGGAGAATCACTTGAACCCAGGAGGTGGAGGCTGCAGTGAGCCAAGATCGTGCCACTGCACTCCAGCCTGGGCAACAAAGCAAAACTTCATTTCAAAAAACAAAAAACACAAAAGCAAACAAAAACAAACAGCATGCAAAGTAAATGCAACCTGCAAAGAGACATAACTGACTGTAGAAAACATTTTTCCTTTTAAGGAATTTCTCTTTGTTAACAGGTTTTATGTTTTAAAAATGTTTTTCTGGCTTAAATAAGATGTTTGATATGGACATGGTGTAGATTTCAATAATATGACTGCTAGTTATATTTTACCTACACATTTTTAACGTATGTGGTTCCTACTTAAATAAAGCACATCCTATGTATGTATATAAAACACAAATATTAGTATAAGAGGAAAAACAATTAATATTCAAAGCTGAGCCAAATAATAAACCTGAATCTATTTCCTTTCGTAAGCATTATTTATTTTCTTTACCAGTTGCATTTTAGCAAAGTGGATTATTTAATCTGTCCAACAACTATAAGGTCTATTTAAGTGGTTCTCTCATCTTCATTTCATTTTAAAGCAATGGTGCAATTCTGCGTATGTATGAATCCCATTACTTCTTCCTCTCTTCCAACTTAATGTTTCAGTGTAGAAGGTAAACTATAACAAATATTTATTATAAGAACCTATTAATTCAAATTATAATGAATAGTTTTAACTATTTTCACATTTTATTTTAATTACTTTCCACAATTGGGAATCTATCTTGTCAGCACATTTATGTCAAATATAGGGAAGAATTATATGAAGTCATTAAGTGAACAAGCTCTGGGGTCAGACCTACACAGGTTTGAATCTAACTGCTGTGATTTCGTCATGTGTTCATCATGTGTTATTTAGGAAGATAATTACCTCTGTGTGCCGTGGTTTCTTATTTTGTCAAATGAGAATAGTAATAGGACCTACCTCAAAATACTGTAAGGGAGAAGAAAATTTATATAAAGTGCTTAGCATAATCCATGGGCATAAGAGCTTAGTAAATGTAGTAAATTTTGGTACATGTCATATGAAATTTTAGAGGGGGATTCTTAGTTTTTGGTTTATGACAGCCTCCTCCTTTGATATGCTCAGCTATCCACACTTGTATAATCCCTTGAAGACAGAAAACTCCACTGTGTCCTCAGAAATCCTGGCTTTGTGTTCTGATTGTTGGAAGGCTGGCCTGTGTGGATGATTATCAGTAGACTCCCCTGCTTTTTGGGTGTTGTTTAGGATTGTCCAATGACCCATTTGGAAAACCCCAGCAGGAAATCAGAGAGAGAGAAAGGACAGTGAAACTGAGTATTTGTTCCCCTGGTTCCCTCTCTGTGAGATCTTCTTAATCTGTGACTTTCAAGGGAAGGTCATTGCTACTCTGAAGGAAGCTACTTTTGTAAGCTTCTCCTTGTTCTATAATCTTTCTCTTCCCTGCTTTAGTCTTACTTGGCCTGGGGCTAATACTAACTCAAATAAACTGCTCTCATTCTCACACTATTCCCAGTAATTCCTTTATACTGCCCAAATCCTTAAAATTAGTAACTTTTATATTAACATTCTTTAAATTATCCTTATTTGAATGTCTCATCAACCAGTTGCTGGGAAGCTGACTGATACACTGGGGAATACATAGCCCCTCCCCTGAAGTCAGTTCGTTTCCTGAGTGCTGCCTGGGAGTGCGCTTGGTTCCCTTTATCAGTTATGCCTACAGATGTCCCTTCCTTTCCCAGACTTGGTGACTATGCACTCGTCTCTTCTCTTCTTGATAACAAATGCAGGGGCTCACCCCCAAACCATCCACCTTTCCTCTAGCTTAAACTTCTCAGTGGACTTAAGGTTTTATTTTACTTTATTTTAATTTTATTTTATTGTGATAAGAACACAACATGAAATCTATTTTCTTACATTTTTAGTGTACAATACAGTATTGTTAGCTATAGGTACAATGTTTTGCAGCAGATCTGTAGACCTTCTTATTAATCTTGCTTTACTGAAACTTCATGCTCGTTGATTAGCCATTTCCCATTTTCTCCTCTCCAGTCCCTGACAACTATCATTTCACCCTTTGGTTCTATGAATTTGACTTTTTCAGATTCCTTATATAATCTTTCTTCCTGGTTTAAGGTTTCAAAAACAAAAGCCAAGAAGGAAGATTATCTTTGGAAAAACCAGTGAGGCAAGGAAATACAATGGCCTAGCTACTTCCTTGGAATTAAAGAAAAATATAATATTTACAAAACATAAACTGATAAGAAAGATGAATTAAAGCATTGGTCCAACCACTCTGTACATATAATTTAAGAAAAAATGTTGGTATAAGAAAAAGTATTTTCTACTATTTAAATATTATCATTTTCTGTATATAAAATTCACGCCCAATTTGTATGTCATTCTTGAATTCATAGCTTAATAGAAATAATAACAAACAAAAATAAGGTTTTGTAATTTGCCAGTTTTATTTATATATTTGCAAAAATGGAGATAATTTAATCTATGTGAGATTGAGATCCTTTCTACTATGTACACCTTCAATATAAAGACATTGTTATTCTTTCTCAGTTCTGTATTTCTGAAAGTCTGTCAAATACTTTAAAAAATGATCAGATCTATGCAAGTGAAGCTTGCAGAATTTGCATTTGCCCTCAATCCCTCTTCTTCCTCTAGCTTTTCATGTGTCTTGCCTTTGTTCCCATTTCACTAAGCAAGCATTGGCCTGCTGCTAACGCACTCAAGTTTCCTCACAAGCTCTCACATTCCCTGGAATATTAAACAAAAAGAGAGCAACCAGGACAGGCAGACCAATTTCTTTTAGGTATACTGAATAATTTCCAGTAAAGCTCACTAATATTTCCTTTATTCTCTGACTACTCAAATTATTGCTAGTTTCTTTCCTTACAAGAAAACAAAATTTGTTTGTAGGAAAAGGCAGTGAATTATATGACCAATGATGCTATTTTATTTCTTAGTAGTGAATTTTTGTTGTGTTTTTCCCATATGGCATAAAAAGTATCTCATACAGTGCAAAACACTTACAAGTACTCTCACAATTATTTCTACTTCCAATATGCAAATCACAGGGAACCCAAATTAAGTTTGAAGGTGCTGCAAGAATAGGTTCTAGGCAGAATATACAGTAGAGAAAGGGGGTAACTTTTAAAACTAGCATAATGATTGGTGTGTCTTGGTTTTCTTAAGTCCAAGTACCAGGACTGACAATATGATAAACTGTCATCTCTACCTTAAACTCTCACCCTTGCCTTTCATTTGCAAATGAGCAAGCAAGTGGCCTGTTTTTAACACATGGACCATTAACTTCCTTCTTCTATTTGCATAGTAATGATAGTGAGCCAATGGTGATTTACTGCTCTGACTTGTATCATAAATAACAGATCATTTACGCTGCTAATTACACTCATTTCCATATCAATAATGCATTCTGGGTTGGGCTGAACTACTGCATTAGAAAATGGAATTGAATGACAAATTGATTTCCTACTAAAATGGTGTAAAACAGTTGTCTATTACTAGAAGATACTATTAAGTAATGTAGGTAAGTGCAACAGACATTTTTACAACTTATCCTGTAGCTTGAATCATCAAAAGTATAGATTGGTCAGGAAAATATTTATCCCATGTGCAAACACAAATGTGTAACATTTGGTTATATCTGTTGGTATCTGTCAGCACTAGTTGGCTGGAGTATGGCTACCACGAGCCCTCTCACATTTACTTTGTGGGTGGGCCGGTTAGCTTTTAGTTCTGCTATGTGATCCTAGACTGCACTCACAATCTGTAATAGTTATTTTTAAAATATAGGCTTTACTTCAAAAGGGGTGATTGTGTGAGAGCGTGGATAGGTAGTGGTACAAGAGCATCATTATTACTAAAGAAACATTAATGTTTAATATATGCCTTATAGATCAGCGATGTTAGACAAAAACACACAGGAAACTTGAGGAACTTTTATATTCACAAAAAAAATATTTATTGTGCATGCAGATGTATGTTTAGAGAAAGCCAAAGAGCAGTGTAGAGATAAAGAAAGAGATTGAGGTTCTCTGAAAACTTTTTAATAAAAATATCAGCTTCTTTATTTCAGCCGCAAGAAATTACTAAAACACTTGAAAATATACATTTAGAAGAAAATGTGTGATGAAAGAGATCTAATTTGTATAACCACCGTCTTTCTAATAACTATTAGGTTGGTGCAAACATAATTGTGGTTTTTGTCATTACTTTTAATGGTAAAAACTGTAATTACGTTTGCAGTAACCGAATATTTTAATGTACATTTGGAAATAAATGCATGTAAAAAGTAACTAAAACAATTCAAAACTTATTCTGATGTTTGCTTTGAGCCTTCTGTAAAGAGTGATATCACATTCAAACTTAAAAGTAGAGAACAATGACAAGTAATATATTTACAAAGTTGTTACAGTCTAAAATAGATTATAAAGAATTTCAGACATTATAAAATGTAAAAGGAGATAAAGTCTCAGACTTGAATTTTTAATATAAGAAAACATTTCTGAAGATAAATGATTGAATATGTGAACATTGATTCAGAAGAAAAGTTTATGATTATAATTAAACCATGAAGCTGCTAATTCACATGATTAGGTGACTTATCCTGCATGTTAATAATTTGATTTTTAAGGCATTAGGTGGACAGGTACAACAAAATAAGGAATACATAAACTTTTCTGTCTCCCAAATGTGGGTTAGAATGATGGGTACCAACTAGCAAGAAAATGATAGGAAAAAGAATGAAGCAAGGACAATGATTTAAAAAATGTTATTCATTGATAGATCAGTTTATAAATAGTGAAGTGATAAAGATACATACAGTGTAACTAAGAAAGGAAGAGGGAGATGGAGGAATGATGAATTTGTTACATATAATTTTCCTAAGATCTGAAAAATGTGTCCTTCTAAATCAATATTATGTTTATACAATAACCCATATGACCAAATTGCAATTATGTTAAAATATGGATGTATTTTATTTTGAGGAAACTTTTTGATGTTGTTGTTTTAAATAACAACTGCCTCATTATTTTTGGAGAAATACACTATTACTTTGTAATAATATACTGATTACTGGATAAATATATAAGGATACATATATATGAACATATATGCATATATATCTATTTATATATATAGATAATATATATTTATCCAACACATGTGATATATATTATATATTACATGCAAAATATATATCTGTTATATATTCTATATCACACATGTTATAGTTCTAAATAATTTTTTTAATTTGAGCAAATATTGTAACACTAAAGTTCATTAAAATTTGATTTACTTTAACTTCAAAAGAGTTAATGAGTTAGATCTATGATATTAAATTAAATTCTTGACCTTAGTATTACAAATATTTTATAATGACAGTTTTAAGAAAGCTTAGAAAAATCTGCTAGCATCTATAAAATGCCATACATAAAATATAAATCTGATTAGTTGTGTTCATATTTCTGTGTAGTACTTTTCCTTCACGGATACCTGGATAACATTAGGTGTCACCTACACCATTATTTTTCTTTATGTATAACTGAAATGACTTGGGTGATCGTCTCCAATAGAATGCCACAATTAACAATTTGATCTATTGTCTTTCTGCTTCTACTTTCATTTCTGAAGATAAGTAAAAGGTTTTTTCTTTGTTTATGGACATAAATTAAGTATTCGTGGATTTGTATATTTTTGGATTTTCCAACTCTTCTCTTTCACAACATTCCCCTTCTACACCAAAAACAAATAAAAAAAGAAAACCAAAAATCATATGTTAATCCAGGGTAATCTAGTTTTATCTGATTACTAATAGGTGAGCTATAGCTGTTATTAGAGGTCAATTAATTGCTCCAGTAAGAAATCAACTTTATTTGTTTAGCAAAGTTTTAGTATATGTATTATGTACCACTTGTCTGTAAAAATACATGTTAGAAAATGGCAAAGTTCTCTTTTTTATATAGCCTTGAAAAGTTGTTCTCTTCTAGTAGGGAGAAAAAATAGGTGGGCTTTTATGTGCATAGGTGGACTTCACCTGTTTCTTTTGGATATATGTGTATATATGTGCATGGGGAATAGCTTGAAGGGGAATCAACAGGAATGGCACAGAATTTCACTCATTCTGTAGGCTCTCTAGTGGCAGGGGAAGTCCTACCATTGTAAGGTCCAGGCACAGTACCAGACACAGAGTAGGCAGGCATTCAGTACATATTTTTTTAATGACTCATCAATCTGAAGTTTTGAAAGTAAAACAAAGATAGTCTCTTTGGTTCTAATAGTTAAGTAGGTAGTTGATTATAGGAAGACTTGATGTATGGCAGGTTTATATTAGCCCCAAGGAGATTCAGACACCAAAATGAATTTTAAGATGAATTGCTAAACAACATCTGATAAGAAATAGCTTATATTAAGCCATGACTGCCAATGATTAGGATAATTAATAATTGTAGATTGTATTTTAGAAGTTATTACTTTTAAAAGCTAATGATAAACATAAAATTCCAAAATGTTATTTAGGTTTTAATAATAAACTTTTGGGGAGTTGGGAAAAAATACCTCATGGACAAAATCTGGACCATAGGCACACTTTCCTATAGCATTGGTTCAGTAATTCAAATCACAAAGTCAAGTGAGTGTCTACTCTCATCTAGTGAAAGTATACCTTAATGAAGAGTTCTCTTTGCATGGTGTATCACCTTCCCTTAAATTTGAATATAGAAATACAAAGCTATCAAGAGACATCATCAAATGCACAGACTTCAATTAAAGAACTTTAGAAATAGATATGTATGTAGTATTATTATTTTTATTTTTATCATGCTATATGGGTAACAATTAGCATTTAATCATTTTCATGTATCTGTACACTAACCCAGAAGCTTTATAGGGCAGACAGCCTATGTGTAGATAAAAATAAGGCACATGCATGTCATACTTAGTTGCTGCTTTTCTACTTGTAGTATGAACTAAAATGATCAATATAGCATTTTCTCACTGAAGATGCATGTTGTTTTGCCAATGGTTACCAACTCTTCACATTACTTGTTGAACCTCTATGCATGATCTTCTCCTTTCAGCTCAAAGGTGACACCTCTTTTTTCTGTGATTCAGATAATCACTGTAGCTTTTGGTATCTTCTGCTGTGTTAGAAAGATAGCAGCTGCGTTACAAAGCTTTTATTTGTGCTGTGTGTGGTGACTATAACATGTTTTCAGCCCATATGACTAATTGTTCCTCTAAGTGTGCTGAATTTGCTTATAATTTTATTTTTATTTGCCCTCTTCACTTACCTAAACCCTATGTACTTAAGTGTCATAGATATGGTTATATCGCTAGCTTTACTCATAATATTTGTTTACACAGATTATTTTACATTTATCACCTTTTATCCTCTTAAGTTATTATTTTGGCATCTTCTAGAATATCTAATATATAATTCTTCATATAGTAAGAATAAAAAATTCTTTAAAGCTATTTTATTCTATGGTATTTCACAAAATATTAACCAGCTATTAGCAATGACTGGTATATACTTCCACTGAAAATGATGTAAGGTCTGAAAAGATTGGTTTTATCAATTTTATATCACATATTTATATTTACCTTAGGTGGTTCTTTTTAATATTTTAATTTGGGACCACACTAATTTCTAACTTGGTAACTCATCTCCTACCAAAATTAATACCAAGCAAAGATAAATGGTTTTCTGAATAGGATCCACTAGTCTTTTATATCTTATAATGGTAGACCACTGATGAGATAGAGCTCCATAAGAGCTTTGCTCTCATAGTAAAAGGTTTTGGTTGTGCATGGATTATGCCTGGTGAAAGTTGGTTGGTATTGTCTAAGTGGCTTAAGACAAATTTATTTTAATGTGTCTTGTGACGACTTTGCAAAGCACCAGATTTTTCCCCCACTTCCTCTGTGTGTGTGTGTGTGTGTGTGTGTGTGTGTGTGTGTGTGTGTGTTGAGACCAAGTCTCATTCTGTCGCGTAGCCTGGAGTGCTGTGGCACGATCTCAGCTCACTGCAACCTCTGCCCCCTGGGTTCAAGCAATTCTCCTGCCTCAGTCTCCTGAGTAGCTGGGACTACAGGCGTGTACCACCACGCCTGGAAAATTTTTGTATTTTTAGTAGAGACGGGGTTTCAGCATGTTGGCCAGACTGGTCTTGAACTACTGACCTCTGGTAATCCACCCACCTTGGCATCCCAAAGTGCTGCGATTACAAGCGAGAGCCACTGCTCCCAGCCTTACCTGCTGTTTCTTAGTCATTAATGCTTTTGTGACAGTTCACCAGCATCCAGGAAATATTAAGGACGGATGATGTATTATCCCATTGAGCAATAAGAAATCTGCTTAGTCACATTAGAAGATTCTAAGTCTGGGATACATTTCAATGGTGCATTATCACTGTGGACATCTTTAAAACTGCATGATTCCCTTATGACACCACACCATCATATTTGCCTTCCCTGAAGTGATAACTTTTCTACATGTTTGTTCCTTAGATATCTTCTCGATGAAAACTTTGAATTAGAGTTGTGTGTGTGTTAATCTGAAATCATTTAGATTTTTCCAACAGTATTCTTAAACACATTCACCTTAGTGGTTGAGTTTTTAATCTCTTGTGATTACACAGATGACCCCAATACATTATTATCCAGAGCTATGCAATCAGGTCAAAATTCTATGTTTTCAAACAGAGAACCCTACAGAAAATCACACCATTTTCCATGTCTTCAAATTTTCCTAGCGTGATGATGTGGATAGTTTTGACAATCTTCTATCTTCATTCACTTAGTGGTTCTTAAAGACATTTTTGAAAAACACTGATTTTCAGTTGAACAATGTAAGAAACCAGGCATGATGGAGAATCCCTCATTCTTATTGACAGTATCCCAAAGTGACATCTCCCAAGGAAAGTGGTTTCTCATATACTATAATGTGTTGAACATTTTGTACTACTTGAAACACTAGATATAGAAAACAAGACTAGATGACATAAGAAAAGTGCTAAGGCAATTGAAATTGTGGAATTGTTGGTTCAATATATGTAGGCAGTTTATCAACATGAAGAGCCTTTAGTCTGATAACTGGCAGCTATCAGTGTGATGCTAAAAAGGGTTTTCAGAAGGAACACTGGAATACAAACCAATAAGTTTCATTTCATCTGACTGTAAGTAAATAGAATCTCTAGAAAAGTGTAGAATATCCAATTAAACAAATATAACCAGGCATAGGGACCTTCTTAAAATATATTGACTCATAATTTCCACTGACATTCTTTGAAATAAATATCTTTTAAGATATGTGGTTGATAAATTATGTTTAGGCTTTAAAAATATTTGCATTTCTGGCTATATAGGAAATAAAAAACATCACCACAAACTGGAGACAAATATGACCAATTATATGGCATATTTATAACTTCTAGAAAAGAAGTGTCAGCCCAGAGTAAAATCTCCAAGTTTGCAGAAATCAAAATATTCCTAAAAACAAAACATTATCAATACGATTATTACTTTCATCTAGCCATTCTTTCAGTAAACATTTATTGACCCAAGCACTGTGATGTGTGCTAGGAATAAAACATCCTCTGTCCTCATAATGCTCTTTATTTGCCTGGAAAGACAGCCATTGAGCAAGTAATGATAAGTTTGAGGCATGTCATGAAGGATGTCTGATGTTACTTTGCAAAGCTCTTTATAACACCTGAGGATGGTTTATTAGGAACGCTAGAGCATGACCTCAGAATAGTGAGAATGTTCCTTTGAGTCAGATGCAGAAAGAAACTTCTATAAGAGGACATGGTTACAACGAACAAGCAAAAAACCTTTCTGAAAAGACAAAGACCTGTGTGCTTATGATTCAAACTTTTGATTTTTTGATTTGGAAAACTTGGACAGATCCCATTCTTTCATAATTAAAATGCATGCATTTGAAGAGGTAAGTATAATAACTGCCCAATTAAGGCAGACATTATGGTTTTAAAATAATTCAAATAAATGAATCTGATCTACAGAAAAAAAAATTTAAATGTATATGACCTAAGATTTCAATTTTATTTGTATAGCAGGAACATTCCTGAGCATAACTGAGTGCTGGCTATAGCATGTCATTTCTTATGTGCCTAACATTAGTCTCCTAAGTGAAAAATAAATAGTGCAATCTTGAATTTACTTATTGGAACAGTTTTCAGAAATATATTAACGTATAAGAAGACATAATTGGCTGTATTTTTGGTGAATATTGTATATAACATTTCTGAAATTTGGATTTAGGTGTGAATGCTATAAAATGAAAATACATGTCACAATGATGTATTTATGTATTAAAGAAAGGCATGAATGTGTCATATTCTCAGCACCTTTTATGAAAGCTTAGCAGATGTTTCAGTTTTCATAATGTATGCAGTAACATAGTTTTTATAACTTTGCACTTAGAATGAATTCATTTTAGTATAGCACAAGATATTTAAGAAATACATTGAGGAAAATAGTGTAAACAAGTAGAGATTATATTTTAAAGTAGAAGATATCATAGTTTTTCTACCAGAGCTGATAATAGTGTCTCAATGCTAGAAGGTTTAAAGAATCTCAGACATAAAAAATATTTTGGATACTATAACTATTGAATAGGACATTAATTCAGTTCTAGGTGTGGATTTATTGCCTAATATATTCAAATGTCTTAAACATAAAGTATATAAAAGCCAATGAAATGCATTTCATTCCTCACACACAGTAAGTCCTCAAAATTATTATTAAATGAAATATTGTAAAAATAATAAGTAAATCAATTAAATTACTACATTAATGAAATTGAACTCTTGAAAACAGGGCATATTATAATATGCATTAAAGGTAAATATATGCATATATATTTTATGTATATGTATGTAAACATACATATACATAGTATCTTAACACAGGTAGATTGTCTAATTTAGGATGAAGAATTATTCAAAGTCAAATCCATCTCTTTTTGTTTTGGCTTATTTCCATGTTTAGTATGATTCTGAAAAAGTCAGTCTATTGGAACCCACATAGATACACAATTTAATGGATGTCTGCAAATTTTCCTATTTGATATGTTTGTCTTTAATACTTTCAAATGCAGGCAACTCTTTGCCTCCTCCTTCCAAATCTAGTGATTGCATATTACAGCATTTAGTGTCATTCATAGATTGACTTGAAAACCACATTATCTGTCTGGTCTGAAAAACACTAACTTTGAAAGTTCAGTTCAACAGTTTTTCTATAGCAATTTGGGAGTAGAAACAGAGTGAATTTTGAATGTGCCCTTAACTGAAATGTTAAAAAAAAAAAAAAAGAAGGAAAAGTACTGTATACATAGTAAGAAGTTAGCAAATACTGTTTGAATGTGAATAAAGTATAGGCAGAGTATAGGATATGGCTCTTTTCTTTTTGCGTGTATGAAAATACATTTTAAGGAAAGCCTAAATGCTTCTGCTTCTTTGAAGCTTTCATATTTGTATTGAATTTCAGTATTTAGTAAACTTAATTATAGTAAAATGAACTCTGTAGGACCAGTATCAATGGGAGCTAATGAAAGGTTAAAACATTTCAGAAACACCTATTTTCCAGGTACATCTTGCTTTACATTAAAATCTAGTCTTTAAAATTTGTTGTTACGAAGATTTTGTGGTAAATCATTTTTGCCTCTTAAAGAAGAAAATTTTTCTAATTATAGTTATTTAATTGATAATCTAGGGAGGCACAATTACTTTTAAGAAGCATGTCTCGGCCGGGCGCGGTGGCTCAAGCCTGTAATCCCAGCACTTTGGGAGGCCGAGATGGGCGGATCACGAGGTCAGGAGTTCGAGACCATCCTGGCGAACATGGTGAAACCCCGTCTCTACTAAAAAATGCAAAAACTAGCCGGGCGAGGTGGTGGCGCCTGTAGTCCCAGCTACTCGGGAGGCTGAGGCAGGAGAATGGCGGGAACCCGGGAGGCGGAGCTTGCAGTGAGCTGAGATCCGGCCACTGCACTCCAGCCTGGGCGACAGAGTGAGACTCCGTCTCAAAAAAAAAAAAAAAAAAAAAAAAAAAAAAGCATATCTCAAGTAATTAATTTAGCATTTTCTGTTTTTTCTTCATTTTCTTTCTTATTTATTTATTTAATTGGCAAAATTATAATGTGTATATATAGTGTACAACGTGTTATTTTGAAAGATGTATACATTGTGCAATGGCTAAATCTAGTAGTAACATATGCATTACTTTACATATGTATCATTGTTTCATAGTGAGAACACTTACAATCAATTTTCAAGAATACAATACATTGTTATTAACAACAGTCATCATGTGGTATAATATGTCTCTTGACTTATCCCTTCTATCTAACTGAACCATCATCTCCCCAATTCTTGCATCTCTCTTGCATTCTTCTGCCCCAGACTCTGGAAACCACCCTTCTACTCTCCGCTTCCATGAATCTAAAAAATTTAGCCTTTTTAGATTCCACATACAAGTGAAGTCCTGTAGTATTTGTCTTTTGGTGCCTCAAAAGACACCAAAAGACACCAAAAATCCTGTCTATTCAGGATTTTTGCCCATTTGTCTATCAGATGTATGGTTTACAATATTTCCTTCTTTAAAAATTCAGAATTTCTGGCAACATTGGTTCTTCATTCTTGTGTGACAATACTCACTGCAGCCAAGCAACAGCTGCTCCCTTCGAATGGGCAGAACCTCTCCAGTTCTTCACAGGCGCCATCATTCCCTATGACTCTTGCATTCGCCAGCATAGACTTTGGTATCAAATCAACTTGGATTCAGTTCTCCACTCAGCCACTTACTGGCTTTGTATTCTTGAGTAAGTTCTTTAATGTTTAAAAATAGCTTCTTTGTCTGCCAAATGTGAAGTTAAGACTCTTGCTCATTTCAGACAGTTTTGTGAAGACTGGGAGAGACAATACATGAAGTGGGCTTAGTACAGCCCCCCCATACTTAAGTACTCTCTAAATGTTACCTATATAGTTCTTCTTATTAATACAGAAGCATTCTCGGCATTTATTTTTACTGTACTTTTTGAAGGCAAAGAGACTTGCAGCTGAATAATCAAAAGGACAATGACCCACTCTTATTTGCAGCCTATGAAACAAGCAGCAACAAAAATCTTATTTCATCTCTTTTACTAGATAGTAAAACATTAATATTTGACATTTACATAACACCTGCAGAATATAAAACAGCTGGGGTTGGTGTTTCATAAAGGAGCCCTCAAAGGGTCCTACCTTCTGAACAAATCTCATTAAAATCAAAGCAGCATGACATTACCACCTTCCTTAAAGGAATGGCAGAATTTCACATTTTAACAGAGAAACTGACCATAAGAGAGTACAAGAAATTATCTACTCCTTGTATAAAACTCTGTAGCCCTGTTGCTCCTTCCTGGCATACCACACGTAGGCCAGATCGACCTCCTTCAAGAAAGATAATCTGAAATCAAATCATCAAAAACATAAAGGATCTATCATATATGACCAAAATAATTAGTTTGATGTGATTTGGACAGCTGATTGAAGAAGAAGAAAGAGGAGAAAAAGAAGGAGCACACTTATTGACCCTAAGCTCTGTGCTTAGTGCATGATCTCATGCAATTCTAAATATAAGTAGGCACTACTGCAGTCTCCAATTGCTAGACATAGAAACTAAAGTTTGAGGCTCAGTGTTACACAGCTAGTGAGTGGTGGAGGTGGGATTCCAATGCAGTTCTTATTTTTCCGAGAGCTTCATTCTGCTCTTATTCACTGTGCTCTAATACTGAAGGGGTTCTGTGAACGTATCTAAACAAATTAAATTCATTTATTCAAAAACTATGTAGAATCTCCAAGACCTTTACTAAATTCCACATTTCTAGAATTAAAGAAAACTTGGATACTGAGAGAAGTAAATTAAAGGTGTGCAAATGGACTTTCTACTGAATACTCTAGTCAGTGATCATACTTACAATACGCAACGTTTTCTCTAAATTTTACTGAGATCAAAGAATAGTAACCGGTCTGGTGTGGTAGTTCATACCTGTAATCCTAGCACTTTGGGAGGCTGAGGTGGGAGTTAAGCCCAGGAGTTCAAGGCCAGGCTGGGCAAGATGGTGAGACATCAGTTTTAAATAATAATAATAATAAAGAACAGAAACCTGTTGATAAAGAGTTTTTAAGAATATAAAAATATGCTTGAATGCCCTTATTGCTTTAATCTTAGAATTCTATGTCAAATATTCAGACGTCTTATTTGGATGATTCTTGGTCTGCTCCCCTGATGTATTGCTCTTTTTAATATGTTCTTTATTTTTTTTAATTTTTATTTATTTATTTATTTATTTTTATTATACTTCAAGTTCTAGGGTACATGTGCATAATGTGCAGGTTTGTTACATATGTATACTTGTGCCATGTTGGTGTGCTGCACCCATCAACTCGTCAGTACCCATCAATTCATCATTTATATCATGTATAACTCCCCAGTGCAATCCCTCCCCCCTCCCCCCTCCCCATGATAGGCCCCAGTGTGTGATGTTCCCCTTCCCGCGTCCAAGTGATCTCATTGTTCAGTTCCCACCTATGAGTGAGAACATGCGGTGTTTGGTTTTCTCTTCTTGTGATAGTTTGCTAAGAATGATGGTTTCCAGCTGCATCCATGTCCCTACAAAGGACGCAAACTCATCCTTTTTTATGGCTGCATAGTATTCCATGGTGTATATGTGCCACATTTTCTTCATCCAGTCTGTCACAGATGGACATTTGGGTTGATTCCAAGTCTTTGCTATTGTGAATAGTGCCGCAATAAACATACGTGTGCATGTGTCTTTGTAGTAGAATAATTTATAATCCTTTGGGTATATACCCAGTAGTGGGATGGCTGGGTCATATGGTACATCTAGTTCTAGATCCTTGAGGAATTGCCATATTGTTTTCCATAATGGTTGAACTAGTTTACAATCCCACCAACAGTAGTAAAAGTGTTCCTATTTCTCCACATCCTCTCCAACACCTGTTGTTTCCTGACTTTTAATGATTGCCATTCTAACTGGTGTGTGATGGTATCTCATTGTGGTTTTGATTTGCATTTCAAAAAGTGTATTTAATTTCTCTTTTTGTTTTTATAATGATTCTTATGATTGAAGGGAACTAAAGCATTTTATTTTATGGACTTCAAATATACATATATATACACATATATATGTTTATTTTATTTTAGCAAGGCAGACTCTATTGACAGAAAATTACTATAAAACTAGTGTGAAAATGTAGACTCTTAGCAGGTGGAGAATACACAATTTTGGATTACTCTAAGCAATACTTTTTAAACTACTCTAAATGATATATTTAGGCATTATATTGTAATTGTTAACTATGGAAAACACTGGAAAATGTTATTAATGAAGTGAATTAGAATGGAAATTACCAAGAACTGGATTTTATAATATTAATAAGTATTTCTTCATATATCATTGATATTTATACTTAGTATTAATGTGGTGGGAATTTGTCAGCATACTTTCTAAATTTTTTTAGGAGTACTGTCTTGGTCTGTTCAGGCTGCTATATCAAAATACCATAGACTGAATGACTAATAATACAGTTACTTCTCACAGTTCAGAAAACTGGGAAGTTCAAGACCAAGATGTTGGTAGATTCAGTTATTGGTAAGGGCTTTCTTCCTGACTTTCTGATGGCTATCTTTTTGCTGTATCCTTACAGGGAAGCTCTGGCATCTCTTTCTCTTTTTATAATGGCATTAATTTCATCATGAGGGCTTCACCCTTTTGACTGTACCTAATTATTTCTAAAAGGCCCCATCTCCTAATACTATCCCATGGGAGTTAGAGATTCACTATATGAATATTGGGAGAATACAAATATTAATAGTTAGCTGAAAAGGAGTACCGATTTAAAGTGTAGCTTATTTCTGTGTCATTAAAGCAAATTATTTCTCGTGAAGAATCTATTGTAGTACATAGGTACTAATTGATAAAGTAGTTTATCAGGTTTCAAAGATCTGAGGAGCTCATAGTGTTCACTGATAACTATTAAAATTCTGATATAGCTTAGCCTTGGCTGCATAAGTTAATTGTTATGCTTCAGACTGACATTACAGGTTGAATATCCCTTATCCAAAATGCTTGGGACTAGATGTGTTTTAGATTTGGGACTTTTTGGTAAAAATGATTCAGTAGACAATTATACTGGTTCACCATCCCTAATCTGAAAGTCCAAAGACTGAAATGCTTTAATGACCTCTTCCTATTAGTGTAATGTCAGTGCTCAAAAAAATTGGATATTGTAGCATTTCAGATTTTAGAGTTTTGAATTAGGAATACTCAATGTGTACTTGCTTTTTCTCTTTCTGATCACTATTTAGTTCTTGTTAATTTAAGACAGTGTAAGTGAAGAAGTGGATAATCTTGATTTTTTTTCTTTTAAGAAACTGATAGATATTGCTTCATCTGCCACAAATACTTATGACTAAGAAGTATAAAATAAATTAAAAAATAAACATTTATCTACCATTTGCTTTTACTGAAGAGGTACAAAGTAAACCTAAAATTGGACTGATAGTATGTAGTTCAAAACTTAGGAAGATAAAATCCATCTCTTGATCTTTCTATCGTGAATACTAATTTTTTCAAAATTTCTTTTAACGTATAAATCCATTTTTCCCCTCCTTTAGTTAGTATACTTTTTCTTAGAAGCATATTCCCTGTAGGAAAATAATTTATGATACTATCTTATCAAAGCCCTTATCATGAGAGTTTTGATGAAAGGAAGTGGAAATCATCCTCATTTACCAGATAAAGTTGGATTTGATAAAATTAAGGATTTAAATATGCTGATGTTATCTTGTGGATTAGTCAAGCTTTGAAACTGAATAAAACTTGCCCATAAGTGAAAGATAAAGGTGTCATTGCTACTGAGGTGTGCCTGTATACTGCATTAAGGGAGTAATTTCCTTTGCCAATTTCTGAAGTGACCCCAGACTACATATATATGTCAGCAATATACTGCAATGCTAATAATGATGTAAGGGTTGAACTTGGTGTTTCATGAAATTAATATATATGAATTAAATTAATCTTGTCATGGTCTTAAAGGCTTTATTCATATTTTATATGAATGTATTATGTGAGGTTGAAGATTTAAGAATGAGACAGTTTGAAACTCGAGTTTTAATTCAGATTCATAGATTTTTTTAATATAAAAAGAAAAGATATTGAAAATGAACAAACATGTCTGACCCCTTTCCTAAGCACGGGTTGCGTCTTTTCACAAGACTCCAGTGAGTGTAAGCCAGAACTCTTTAGCAGAGAAATGAAAGGATGTTGCAGACAGTACACTATTGTACATTTCTATCAAAGGCAGGAAGCTGCAGGGCTTGATGTGTATCTTAATTCCTCTACTTCTTGCCCTTGCTGCCATGTTTTCAACAGCTTGTTCATTTTGATATGGCAGATAAATAGGTATGGGTGGACTCATTTGGAGGGTAACTTTCCGTTGATTTTGTTTGAACAGAAAGATGCTTTAGTAACTACTACTCATGTCTTCTCAAACCTACTAGCAATACAAATGCAAGTCAATAGAAAGTTTTGTTGATGGTCCCATTCATGGTTGGCTTTGTGGGTATATAATTACACAGGCCCCTGTGTTAAGAAGAGATTCATGCTTTGTTGCTGCTGTCTTGAAATTCTTAGTTCAAGAAATAAGGGGCTTCATATTTTTTATTTTGCACTAAGCTCCACAAATTTTGTAGCTTGCCCTGGACCCATGAATGATATCGTAATTTGAATGGAAAAAGAAAACTTTCTATTTGTTGCGTGTTCCAAATGAAAAGCCATTCCACATTTGGATATCAACACAGAAAACTAGCACTTTTTGTAAGTTATTTTAAAGGGGAGAATGATAAATAGCATTAAATACTCAGTTAAGAAAATATTGTGGTACTACTTAACTAGACACTCATTTTCATATTTAACTTAGTATTTTCTCTTTATTTTGCCATAAAATATTATAGTATATCAATGTCTTCTAAATAAATATGTTTATTCTTGGTTATACATATATATCCTTTTAGTCTTCAAGTAATTTGGAAGTCTCTTGTTTGGCATATTTTTCTTCCATCCATATAACTTTGTATGTCCCATTCTTTATTTACTAATATTTCCCAATGATTTCTAAATGCTATTTCCTTTAACTGTATTGAATACAAGATCTGCAAATACAGGTATACAGCATGCCAAAATAAGTGACACACACAAACAGAGCCCTATTTAAATTATTTTTAGTTATGCTACTATTTTTCATTAACAGTATTTTCTTTTCTAAGTATCTAATCTAATAGTATCTGCTTTTCTTAAGGCCTTAGGATGGTGGAATAGAGCTAATTTCAGACAAGGAATAATCTCTAAACTTGTAAAATAGGCATTCACAAAGTAAGTGGTTAAACAGGCCCTTTTTATGAATCAAATTACAGAGCCAAAGTATTTCCTTTCCCAGTTCTTGGATCACTCCTTTCACTTGTAGGATACCAGAATACATAAGTGACTTTTGACAAGAAAATTAGGTTCCAGACCTACTGCAATGAGAGAGATTATGACCTCATCAAACATGTTTCTGAAATCATCATCAGTTTCAGTTTAATAGATTCAAGGAGTCATTTGTTACAAAACAAAAAAGCATGTTACTCCTAGTTGAATTAGCATCAGATTGGCAGAGTTTAAGGCAACTTTTGGCCTTAAAGTCGATGTTTGGATTCAATTCTCTGAATGTTTATTTCAAGCCAAGTGTGTAACCAGACAGAAATCTGTGCATGTAGCCATTTATTGTGACAACTACATCATTAGACAAACCAGTCTGGTCACAGACTATGATTTAGCCTCCATGTCTTTAACCAGCTTCTTTCTGTGGGTTCTAGTTTAAATCGATTCAATATGCTTTCTAGTTGAGATTCATATGAAACAGAAAGAAAGCTAGGAAATAAAGAAAGGCTGTACTCATTTATAATTTCTGCATATTGCAGGACTAGGAAGGAATTGCTAAACCTCATATTTTTATTACGATTAGAAATTTTAAAGTTAAGGATCCAATTTATCAATTTAGTTTAAAATACTAAGATTGGAGCCTTGGAATTTTGTTAAACCCGCCATATTAGAAAAGCCCTGAGATTTTAGAATGAAACAGTTGAGAGCCATATAAACTTATTATAGCATTTCAGAATTCTTGGAGAAAGATCACCTTTCAAATTGTAGATGAACTTCTGGTACGCAAGACACCTCTTCCGACTAAAGGCATTCAGGCTGCTAAATTGCAAATATTAAATCATTTTGATTTTTTAAAGTCCTTAGTTAAAAGAATATAGAATGAAAATAATAAATTTTATAGCCATTCACTAATAGAGCAATGAATCTGCCAATTGAGAAGTTTTACAAAACATTCCTTTATATAAAGCACTGTAAGTGGTGCTATTTGGTAGTAAGGCATGTAACTGTTGAAATTTAAAGGATTTTAAATAGCAGTCAGGCATTTTCAGAGATAAATTCCCATGAGATACACTAAGATGTTTTTGAATATTTTTGTTTGTGTGCATGTGTGCATGTTTAAGAGTTCAGTATAACCACTTTATCTATATATATATGTACCACTTAATGGGGCATTTTTACTGTCAATTCATGAGATCCCAATAACTCTGGAAAGTTGTAAACCAGCGTTTTATCACTATTTTACAGATGAATAAAACTGAGAATCTGAAGATTAAGTAAATACACCTGATTTCCTATAGCTATGATTTGAGTAGGCTGTACTCTTGTTTTATCATTTTGAAGATTTATTTTTTTGTAACAATCACTATAGATAATGTATCATCAGCAGAAGATAATTGAAGTGTTGTGAGGCTTTTTATAATGCACATGTGTGTGTACATGTCATATAAAAATAAATGCTTTTTAAAATAATTTTGATAATACCTATTAAATAGTCTAAATTATAAGAGAAGTAGGAATACAAACATGAACTGAATAAGGATTTCAAGCCCAGGGCCCTTTCTGCTATGACATACTGTTCCCATATTGTATTACCAGTTTTGAAATTACTGAGATGTTTTCTGTTAACACACGTAAGACAAGGTATCCAAATCATATCACTGTTTTAAGTTGTATTCTTCCAATCAGTAGTAATTATGATCACTATAATTAAATTAAACTTGGTTAAAATGGCTTATCCAATTAAATAAATGAAATATAATGGACGAGAAAGTTTAATATTCTGTGTTATTTTAATGATATAGCCAGGTGTATATGTGGCTATTTAGCTTTTCCACTGATTGGAATTCACTCACAAGTAAATAAGAGAGTAGAAGTACAAGGACTTTGCCTACAGTAAAGTACTATAAAAATACTCTACGTAGCCAGGCGCATTGGCTCATGCCTGTAATCCCAGCACTTTGGGAGGTTAAGGTGGGCAGATCATGGGGTCAGGAGTTCGAGACCAGTCTGGTCAACATAGTGAAACCCCATCTCTACTAAAAATACAAAAAAAAAAAAAAAAAAAGAAAAAAAATTAGCCAGGCGTGGTGGTATGTGCCTGTAATCCCAGCTATTTGGGAGGCTGAGGCAGGAGAATTGCGTGAACCCAGGAGGCAGAGGTTGCAGTGAGCCGAGATTGCGCCACTGAATTCCAGTCTGGGTGACAGAACAAGACTCTGTCTCAAAGACAAAGAAGAAAAAAAAATACTCTATATATCACAAACCAGTACAGAGGAAATTATTCTGTTTATCAGGCTGATGTAGATTAACAAAATTGGGTAATTAGTGGATGAATATGTTATAATTTGTTTTTAAATACGCTAATGTTGTACATAAATGCATTTAATCTACTTTGTGAGACAAGAGTGTCCTCACTTCAAATTATGTATATAATTAAGTATATTTAGAATGGAAGTCTCAGCTGAGATCTAAAGACAACAGGAAGTTCATTCCAAGGTACAAGGCTATCATGCTTAACTTGAAATAACAAACCAAGATATGTTGGTGTTAGGCTGTTCTTGAGTTACTGTGAAAGAATACCTGAGACTGGGAAATTTATAAAGAAAAGAGATTTAATCGGTTCACGGTTCTGCAGGCTGTATAAGCACAGCACTGGCATCTGCTCAGCTTCCGCAGAGGCCTCAGGGAGCTTTTACTCATGGCAGAGGGTGAAGCAGGAATAGGCACGTCATAAGACCAGAGCAGAAGCAAAAGAGAAGGAGTCATGGGGAGGTGCCACATACTTTTGGATTTTGGGAGAACTCACTCATCACCAAAGGGAGGGCACTAAGCCATTCATGAGGGAATCACCTTCCTTATCCAAACGCCTGCCATCAGGCCCCACCTCCAACACAGGAAATTACCTTTCAACATGAGATTTGGTGGGTACACAGATCCAAACCATATCACAAAGAGAAAAATAGGATTGACATTCTTAAATGCTTTACCAAAGTTGAGGGCGAGATTTAAGGTTTATAAAGAGAGGTTCTTGTAAACTTTGATTTCTATTCTCACACCCTCAAGAAGGGGATGGGTGTGGGCATGATTCTCTCCATGAGTGTGTCTTTAAGAAAATTAAAGAGAGGGTTTACAGGATATGGTGGACTGATATGTGAGAAACAAGCTGACTAATTGCCTTTATTTTGGAGCAAAACTGTTTTGAACTCCCAGAGTTGGTCTAAGAAGAAGAAGAAGTCTTTCCCATAGACCAGATGTGGGCTACAAGAAAGAACTGGCGTGGTGTTATCTTGGGTCCTGTCTAAAAGGATGGTCTGGAGGGTCTAAGTGACCTTTGCAGATAGAAACAGCCGATGCTATAAGATGATTAGGGACTAAGTAAGACTGCTGCATTCATCTTTGTCAGGGGAACTTTAGAAAGAAATATCCCAACTAAAGGTGCAAGGGAGAGAGAGAATGTTGACTTCCCCACAGAGATCACAAAACTACCTAGGGGAGCAGAATGACTTTAAACAAGTGTTTAGTTCTAAGAGCTCCAACACTAGATCCTCACCAGTCAAGAAACTTTTCTATTCCTCTATGATCCAAAATCAGAGGATTTTAAAAATTGGCATTAGCAAGCTGAGGGAGAAGCATATTCTAGGGAGGGAGAGAAGCTGTCACATCCCCTTCCTGGTAGCAGTGTTCATTCATCAGAATAGATATCACCATAAATATGTATATACATGTATTGATTATTTTGATGTAGTTTCCTTATATGTTAAAATATTTTTTCTAACTTTAGGTTAGGTTTTGCAAATACACACTGTGGGAATTTCTAAAATGTATGGGATGCCTCTGGGTAGAAAAAAGTTATTAAGACAATGTAGTTGAAGTTGATAAGAGGCATTTAAGGACTGCTTGTAGCCTGTTTATTAGTTATGGCACTGAAAAATGTAACTTTGAAACCAACAGAATAAGTATAAACGCAAAATTCTCCACATCTGATCAATTAATTTATTTTCGAATTTAAATAATGACATTTTTGTTTGTTTTCTAGTTATTTAGACATATTATTTCAACTTGAGCTGTGTTAATTTTATTACAATGAAACGCTTTAAGCCATTTTACTTAAAGTTAATTTTTTAACATTATACCTTTCAGACTGAAATGTTTTATCTAAATATAAATTGTGTAAATAGAATTGTAAACCTTTTGCTAACCTAGTTCTTAAAAGGTCGTATATCACAAAGTGTAGCTGTATTTCATTATTTTGAGGCTATGAATTAACAATCATCTTTGATAAACTATCTGAATATGTGTATATAAAAATGTATTTGTGTATATGTGTACATGTTAGAGTCTTATATGGTGAATAGTCAATATGAAAGCAGTTTAATTCAACAGCATTCTAAATAATCTTAAATGAAACAAGTATGAAGGGGGAAGTAATGTAACTGTAATACCTATTTATATATAATTTCATGTTTTTGTTTTTAAGTGAATATATACCACTGTTTTATTTGAAAAAAGTACACAAAATTGTTGTCTTAAGTTAATCTTAGACTTAGATGAGAAAATGAGAGGAGAATATTATTCAGGGAGAGCACACATGCATTTCATGCTGTAGATAAGCCTTATGTGTAATTTAAAACAAATATTTAACGCCTTTCAGGATTTTCCAAACTCTACAGAAAACTTAAACAAGACACTAAAAAGTATGATTTCCTCAAAAGAAATCCCATATTTATACATACATATGTTCCATATATTTTAGCTTAAATTTGTCTTCAGAATGATAGTTTCTTAAAAAAAAAAAAAACTTGTTTGTGATGATTTGTATATAATGAAATTTCACTTATATTATTTTGTGCACTAGAATATGTTTACTATTGTTCTTTACTCTCTAATTCTAACTCACACTAACACAAATAAACATATCAATAAATACATTACAGAGTTTTCACTATTAATGACAGTAACAGGTACCATGTATTTCTTAATAAAAAGTCATCCCAATATGTTATTTTGGTGATTACATTGTATAGCTGTATAAAATGTGTCACTTGTATCTTTAAAATACTTCAAAATGCAGATGATTAAAGAGAAACACCGTTATTTCCTTCTATTTTTTTAATCCAGGTAGTTTCTTTAATATCTAACAATCTTTGAGTTTATTATTTTAGATTTATTGTTTTCTGCAGATGAAGCCTGGATTTATTTCAGAGTTTATGCTAATAACTAGAATACACGAATTTAGATTTCAAAGTGCTTCACTATTTGGCTTGAAGAACCATTCCACCCTAAAATTTCTGTTTGATGTGATGTATTATGAGAGCCCAGATTTAGTCATACATTTGTTGCAACTGAACCATAATGATCAACATTTTCATTGTATCATTCAGTCTTTTATCATCCTGTTGGAGACTGATGAATGTGACTCCTGGTGTCAGTAAAGTGGAACCAACAACTCATTCTGAAAATTTAATAGTGAAAGTGCTTAATGAATTCTCAGCATGAGTATGTGATAAACAAAACTCGTTGATCATTATGCATTAGAGAGAGACTAGACATCACTGTTTTACCTTGCATAGAGTTTTGCAAACATCGTAAAGAACATGCACTTTGAATAGAGTAGGACATGCCAATTCTTAATCTAACAAATTCACTTACACGTGTAATTTTTTTCTGAAATAAACATATATTTACATATACAATTATACTTACATATAGAATTTAAAGACTGGGTAGGTTACACTACAATAAAAAATAACCCACAAATCTCAAGGACTTTAAAACATTAAAGGCTTATTTCTCATATAAAATCTCCACATCTCCATATCTCCACATCAGCATAAACATTAGTATTATTTATTTACTGCTTTTAAATTGAGCTGATTATTAACAGGGATTAATTTAACAGGGATTATAAACAGGGATTAAAATGGACAAGTAGGTAGAGAAGGGTGTGCAAGGTGTGATACCATGTAACTTTTATCTTTCCATGTATTTTTGTCCTTTTTTAAATTTCCCTTTTTATAAATAACCTGTTTCCTGTCCAGACTATATTCATTTCTGTTTTAAGCACATGAAAATGGATACTTAATTAAAATGGAGTAAAATTCTGCCTAGTTAAGTTTGGTGATTAGGTTGTGAATTTGTCTATGTCCTTGAATAAATGGTTTAATAAAGAAATGATTTGTATTACCCATAAAGAGAATTAGCCAAGAGGAAAGGAATTCTATTTGAAAGATGTAGTAGCCAGATGATATTGTTGATATGAGAAACTACATGTTGATTTCTGGCACTGTTGCCGATGAACACTTTGAATAATTTTTTTTTCTGTCAGGATTGCTTTTAAATGTCGTATTAGAAGAAATTCCAGTGAAATTTAGAGTGAATTTAGGGAAAGTTTAGTAAAATTCTGGTTCCCAATCTGTGCTGCTTATTGGAATCATGTGGGAAGCTTTGAAAAAATCCTAATATTCATGACTCAGCCCATCATTAATTACATCAGAATGTCTGGTTAAGAGGGCGGTGGTGATGTTGGCATCAGTGTTATTTATTTATTTTTTTAAGAGATAAAGTCTCACTGTATTTATCTCTGTGAGATAAATACAGGGTAGAGTGCAGTGGCTATTCACAGGTGCGATCATAGTTCACTACAGCTTTGAACTCCTGGGCTGAAGGGATACTCTTGCCTCAGCATCCCAAGTAGCTGTTACTATAGGCACGTGCCACCATGCCTGGCCTCAGGAATCCTTATTTTTAAAAGATCCTCAGGTGATTCCAGTATATGGCAATGATTGGGAACCCATTGTATTAAAAATGTTGAATTTATAATTTTGGAATATAAAATAATAGGCATTATCCTCAGGAAACTAACGTAGGAACAGAAAACCAAACACCACATGTTCTCATAAGTGGAAGCTGAATAGTGAGAACTCATGAACACAGGGAGGGGAACAACACACACTGGGACCTGTTGGGTGAGGGTGGGGATAGGGGAGAGCATTAGAGAAAACAGCTAATGCATGCTGGGCTTAATGCCTAGGTGATGATTTGATAGGTGCAGCAAACCACCATGACACACATTTACCTATGTAACAAATCTGCACATCTTGCACATGTACCTCAGAACTTAAAAAAAATAATTAAAAATCACTAAAAATAAAATGTTACTGAGAAACAAATATTGTAATAGATTTATAAATATAGATTTTTATTATCCTAAATAAAACACTTATTTAGTAATTGTCTATACATGCCAAAGTACTTTACAGAACTAATCTTGTAATGATTACAATATGTCTAAATTTTCAAATTTTTACTAAGCTACCTCGTAGTACATAATAAGTGCATATTCTCAGTACAAAGCATATCTGCATAAGGCATTTGAAATCTATGTATATTGATATCATATTTTATAAATTATTAACTAGAGTACTATAATATGTCAGTGAAAAAGACAATTTCTAGAACATCAGATAGTCTTGTCAAAACTTCTAATTCATTGAAGCAACTTTGTACTGCTCTTTAGATAAAGTTCACTCTTAAAAGTCAATGTTTTTCATGTATATACCCAAATAAATGCATATATATGTATATATTACACATACTCTTGAATTTTATATATATGCCTACTTATTTACTTAAAAACACTTTAATACATGTATATACATATGAAGTAGCTATAGTACAGTGGTGAAGAACATGCATTTTGAAGTCAGAGTGCTTGGGATCAAACCCTGGCTTTGTCATTTGCTAGCTTTGTAACCTTAAACAGCTTACTAAACTTACCCTGCCTCAGTTTCTTTATCTGTAAAGTAGGAATAATGTTAGTTATGTATTGATTAGATTGTTATGACAATAAATGAATTAAAACCTCAGAAGGGTGTCTGACAATTATTAAGCACTTGATAAATATTAGTTACCACTATTTTAGTTTTGCTTTCAGATATTCAAGTCTATATTATTGCTTATTAAAACATGAATAAAAGTTGCTCAGAAGTTTTGATCCAGTGAAGGTGACATACAAACATGTATTTTTATATATGTTATATATATATATATAGTGTGTGTGTGTATATATATATATGTAATCTTTTAATACTGTGTGATAAGCTTAACAGTCGTATTTAGAAGGGGAAGAGATACCTAACACAGGGACTATGGGCAGTGGGGTTCGGGAAAGGCTTCCAAATGAAGATAACGCTTAAGCTATTTTAAGGGAATTCACCTTGTTGGGAGGTGAGGGAGAGAGGATTTGTGCAGAGAGAAGAGTATGTGCAAAGAGACTGAAGTAGGTGTTGAAAGCGTGGCATGTTCAGAGACCTAAGAATGGAAGGGTGTGGAATATGTGGAGAGGAAGAAGAGAGCCACCTCATGAAGACATTTGTATCTTATACTAATGGTTTTGGGCTTTTTCTTAATGGTAATGGAGAATCACTGAAGCGCTCATAATGCAAATATTGGTATTTTTGAACCATCAATCAATTCACTCACAAATACATTATCCCAAATGGTAACCAGAGTCAGTTCCCAGTCAATGATGAGTCTCTGAGAGGTTTTTAACAGTGAGCAACAAAGGCGAATGTTTCATTAATGTACCCATCCTGTATTCTTCATTCAGTCTGGTTTTTCTGTAATCTTAAATCATTTAGTCCTTATAATGAAAACTAGACAGCTATAATATGTGTAATCATCTTTTATCTGCAATTTGTAACAGCACATAAGTAGTAGTAATTTTGACTCTAATATGGCTTTCAGCCATATGTGCTGTTCTCATTTTATACCAAGAAATTGGCCATGTCATCATCCCAGACTGAGTGGTCATACTAGTTCTAGATCTGTGGTCATATTTTCTGTCCAAAGCGAACCGATTTTTGTAGTTTTCTTTAGACTCTCAAGGACTTCTTCTTTGTATATTGATTTACTGGGACATAAGGTATCACTGCCGGTAGGTATCTGGAGGCACACACGTCTTAAACTTAGCCTATAGTCACAGGTACAAGAGAGTCATGCAGGAAACTTCTCAGACTCCTATTGGTGATGGTAGTAGTGCTAAACATAAAATTTGCCATACTTTGGGAACAAAATCAGAATTAGGAGAGACAATAATTAATCAAATGTATTACTTAGCACTTCATTCTTTCTCATGTTGTGAAATATAGGTTTAGGAGGTTTATTAGTTCACACTGTGTATGGTTTTGGGCTTGTCCCTCAATATCCTTGGGATTCAGTTTTCTTCATATGATTCCTGGATGTGTTGGGCTACAGCATTTGGAAAATCATACCCCTATTAAGTTAAATTGTTGAGCAGCGACAGTGTAGGAAGTTCTACATGTACTGTTGATTTACATCAGTGTTGTATTCAAATTCATCAATTTTCTGAAGTAGAAAGCCTTGTGTAGTCGAAAGACAACTGAAATTTAAGGTAAGAAACCTGAGATTTTTCATTGAACGTATGTGTACTTACTAAGTGTGGCTGCTCCCTAGGAGCTATCATACAAAGATAACTGAAGTATGTTCTTAACTTTGAAGATCTAAGGAAAACAGATGTGCAGGATTAATTGTGAAAATATATCCTCACCTCTTTCAGATCTTTTATTAAGTGTTATTCTTTCTACTGAGGCCTTTCCAGGCTGTCCTACTTAGAATTGTATTCATCTTCAAATGCATATTTTCTAGTGTGACTAATGCTGCCATGAACATTCGTGTGCATGTATCTTTATGGTAGAATGATTTAAATTCCTCTGGGTATATACCCAGTGATGGGATTGCTGAGTCCAATGGTAGTTCTGCTTTTAATTCTCTGAGGAATCACTGTACTGCTTTCCACATGGTTGAACTAGTTTACATACCTGCCAACAGTGTGTAAGTGTTCCCTTTTCTCTGCAACCTCACCAGCCTCTGTTATTTTTTGACTTTTTAATAACAGCCATTCTGACTGGTGTGAGTTGGTATCTCATTGTGGTTTTGATTTGAATTTCTCTAATAATCAGTGATATTGAGCTTTTTTTTCATATGCTTGTGGGTAGCATGTATGTCTTTTGAAAAGTGTCCGTTCCTGTCCTTTGCCCAATTTTTAATGGATTTGTTTTTCCCTTGTAAATTTAAGTTCCTTATGGATGTTGGATGTTAAACCTTTGTCAGATGCATACTTTGCAAAGACATGGAATCAACCTAAATGCCAATCAATGACAGATTGGATAAAGAAAATATGGTACATATATATACCATGGAATACTATGCAGCCATAAAAAAGAATGAGATCATGTCTTTTGTGGGAACATGGATGGAGCTGGAAGCTATTATCCTTAGCAAACTAATGCAGGAATAGAAAGGCAAATACCACATGTTTTCACTTACAAGTGGGAACTGAATGATGAGAACTCATGAGCACAAAGAAGGGAACAAGAGACTGCGGTCTACTTGAGAGTGGACAGTGGGAGGAGGGAGAGGAATAGAAAAGATAACTATTAGGTACTGGGCTTAATACCTGAGTGATGAAATAATCTGTACCACAAACCCCTGTGACACAAGTTTACTTATGTAACAAACCTTCATATATACTCCTGAACCTAAAATAAAAGTTAAAAGAAATCCCGCCCCCCAACAAATGCACTTTCCAGCTGTTTTCCCTGCTGATTTTCTTTTCCTTGTCATCATCTAACATGCTATAACTGACATGTTCTATATTTTACTTTTTAAAAACTTATTATTGGTTTTCCCCTTCACTCCTACCAGTTTCATAAGTACAGAGATTTTTTTCATGGCACTAGGTGTTGGGCACAGAGTCATTGCTCAAAAATATTTGTTGAATGAAAGAATAAATGGATAAAAGAGTGAATCAATAATGAGGGACTCTATGGGAACAAAGGGAAGAATGATTATTTCTGCCTGTGGTCCAGGTGGGATTAACAGAATTTGATCTTAGTCTTGAAAAATAAGTAGTTTACTGAGCATTGAAGAAAGAGGAGGAAAAAGGATGACTTGAAAAAGTAATTCTAGTCTTGACTTGGCCATTGACTTGTGGCATAATTTACTATCTTTGAGCTTCTGCTGGAACTGAGGGTATATGCTAGCTTTCACTTCCACTTTAGGATTCTGCCTTTCTCTCTTCCCTCATGGCTTGTGTGAATAAACTTTGCATCTCAACTAATCAGACTCCAAAACCTATTATTTAGGGGGTTACTTAAAAATGATGGCTCTTATTATATAGTTTTAAGTCATCTGAAACGTTTAGTCTACAATGCCTTGACCTGCCTTAAACTTCAGGAAGCTGTCAGGAGCAAGTATCAGAGAAGTTATGACTAGCAGGCCTGCCTAAAGAAGATGTGAGAGAGAACTCAAGTTCAAATTTGGTTTATTTTATTTTATTGTAGTAAGAACACAACATGAGATGTATCCTCAACAGGTTTTTAGGTGCATAAAACATTATTATTAACTTTAGAATTTATTCATCTTGCATAAATGAAACTTTGTACCTATTGATTAGCAACTTCTCATTTTCCCAAGCCCCTAGTCCCTGGCAGTCACCACTCTACTCTATTTCACTACTATGAATTTCACTACTTTAGTATCTCATATAAATTGTCCCGTGCAGGATTTGTTTTGCTGTGAGCGGCTTATTTAACTTGGTATAATGTCCTCAAGGTTCATTCATGTTGTCACATATTGCAGGATTTCCTTCTTTTTTAAGGTTGAATAATATTCCATTTTATGTATATGCCACATTTTACTTGTCAATGTATATTTAGGTTGTTTTCATATTTTAGTTATTGTAAATAATGCTACAATGAATATGGGAGTACAAATATCTCTCTGAGATTCTGATTATAATTCTTTTGGATTAATTTGCTGCAGTGAGACTGCTGGTATGTAGTTTTATTTTTAATTGTTTGAAGAACCTTTATACTGCTTTTCATAGTGGCTGCATTTGCTTTTACACTGAGAAATCTCCCTAAACTTCTGAGGATCCAAGCAGCACACTTTCATTAAAATATTTACTTTTGCAGCCAGATAAATGAAACCTAGGAGAAAAGAAGTACATTTAACAATTTTTTTTTTTGAAATTTCTAAGGGCTTCACAAAATCTATTTGATCTGTTTTACTAACTACAGTAATAAAAACCAAGTTCACCAACATTCTGTTTTGAAATTTGACTTTCTTGAGATAATTTAGTTCTAACTGTATATAAATTGTTTTACAGAGTCAATAAATCACTAATTAGTAGATATAATTAGTCTTATTTCTGAACTGAATAAACAACGGATCTTCCAACCCTGACATTTATTTGTGTATGGGAACCAATTATAACAAAGTACATATGCTGGTATCACGTAAAAGTTGAATGAAATAAAAATATATCATGAAAAAAACTAATGAGCTGTGCCTCATTAATTATTTTTGGTATGATATTTATTGATAAAACTATATAAAAATGTTTACCTTATATTTCTTTTTGTACAAAATAAAACAAAAATAAGTTTTTAGAGTTTATTAATTTACAAACTCCTTTATTTATACACATGCAGTTGTTTTCTTAATACTACTTATGCAAAATGACTTTTAATTGAACATTTTAAGAGACGATTGCAGATTCACATGTAGTTGTAATAAATAATACACAGACGCCCTTGTACACTTTGCTCAGTTAACCCAGTAGCCACATTTTACAAAACTGTAGTAGAATATTATAATCAAAAAGTTGACATTGACACCATCTACTGGTCTTATTCAGGTTTCTCCAGTTTTATTTGAACTCATGTGTGTATAAGTTCTACATCGTTTTATCGCCTGGGTAGGTTCTTGTGTTCACCACCGCTGTCAGGATACTGAAAGGATCGATTTATTCACCTTTTATAACCATATCCACCTTCCTCCAAAGCCTGCCCAATCCCTAACCTGTGGCAATCACCAATCTGTCCTCCATTTCTGAAATTTTATCATTTAAAAAATTTTATATAAATAGATAATAACATATGAAATCTTTGGGATTGACTTTTTTTCACTCAGCATAAAGCCTCTGGAGTTTCATCCTAGGTTATATGCGTAACAGCACATTCCTTTATTCTGAGTTTTCTGAAGTGTGTATGCAGCACTGTTTATTAAATCATTCACCTGTTAATACTGGGGCTGATTTCAGTTTCTGACTATTACAAACAAAGTTACTGTGAACTTTAGTACACAGGGTTTTGTGTAAATATAAGTTTTCATAATTCAGGAATAAATGGCCGAGAATACAGTTAATGGATTGTATGTAAAATATATAAGAAACCTCAAACTATTTTACAGAGTAGTCATACTATTTTATATTCCCAACAGTAATGTATGTTTGTTCCAGTCACTCTACATCCCTGTCAGTCTTTGGTGTCACTGTGGTTTTATTTTACCCATTCTGATAGGTATATAATGGCATCACAAGTTTTCAATAATTATGTTTGTGGTCTTTTAGTTTTGCTAAGAGCCTTACTCTATAAGCCACAGTAATAGATTGCCAAGGAGAATTAAAAAATTATATAATAACACAATCCTTGTACAAAAATAAGATAATTTTATAATTATGTTTAATAAACATAATGGTTCATTTCTTCTCTGAAATGAGAACATTTATTATTATAAATACTTCATAAGCTAAGCTTATTTCATTTATTTATTTTTGTGTATGTTCAGTCATTTCTTGGTACACTTGTAAAAACTGTTATACCACATATTGTGCAGATATATTTTGACAGTATAAATATTTTAACAAATATAAAAACTGTTGCAAAGCACTTGTATTTCAAATTAATATGAGCTTTCAAGCCAGCTTTCATAGATAAGGCATATCTAATCAAAATACTTATTTAGAGGCCAGTCATGAAGTAAGCTAATCTTCTATTTATATTGGGTTTTATCTTTTCATATATATTATCTTACTTGATCTTCACAATAGCTCTGTAAGGAAGTCATGGTATTTTACAAATGAAGAAATTCTGACTACATTGCTAGTTAGGTCTTGTTTGGACTGCAGAGCTAATAATGGCCTAATGGTAGAACTGTGACTGGGATCCATGTCTAATCTGGATCCATGTATTCTGCCTAGTGAAAGCAGAAATGAATACACAGACATTGGGTAAATAATAAAGTCCATGATTAATTTTAAAGGCTAATGTTTGCCAGTATGAACACTCTTTTATAGCTAACTTCAAATTGGCATTAAGTGCTGTATTGTTATGATTCAAAACATAGCATTCTCTAGCAATTTACTTTGAATTCAGCTAGCATTTATTGAGCTACTAATATGAGAGGTGCTCTTTTAGGTTGTACTATATACATCCAAATATTAATTAATTTTGATAAGAGTTTGCTACGAGTTTTAAAAAATTGTTGCCCCGGACCCAAGTAGCCAGTTTATCTTTCAAGAGTTATATCTTTTTATTAAAGTTCAGAGACAATCAGAATGGGTAAATTATTGTTCAAATAATGGTCAGTTGAAAATATCTTGTTCTTACACAGATAATCAGAAAAAGTGGGTTTATAAAATTTCATTTCTCTTTGCTCAGTATTGCTCTCCTCTATAACTTCAGTTTCAGAGACCAAATCCCATAGTTTTGTTAATGTATACTAAAATATATAATAAGAAAAATCTATTCAATGTAAAATTTTGATGATCTATCTAAACTATTTGTCTTTGCTGACTAAAAGGGAACTATGTAAGATTTTATCAAGAGAACTCTTTTAGGTATCAGGTTATATTTTAACGATCACTGATTTAAAGTTATCTGTATTCTATAAAAATAAAGATACAGGGCTCCAAGTGTGGCAGTCTGTCAATCTTGACACCTCCTGTCTTTCACTATCATGGTCAGTTCTTCACTAAGTCCTATTGATTCTTACTAAATGTCTCTCAAGGTCTGCTAGGTCCTGGATGCTTTATCACCTCCCCATTAGGCCACAGCATAACTGCAGTAGCCTCTTGACTGGGTCTCTTCCAAATCCTCTTCCCCACTCCAGCAAGAGTGTTTTAAAATGCAAAAGTAATTATGTTCCTTCTCTACTTACAATCTTTCAAAGGTTTCCTATTGTCCTTGGTATAAAGTCCAAACTTCTGGCACCGACTGAGGGTTTTGTCATCTTTCTAACCACATATCTTGCCACTTTTTCTTCACTATAGACTTCCAGCTTCCCTGACTTTTTCCCGGTTTTCTCATGGCAATTCCCCTTCCTGGATCACAATCCTTTCAGCCTGCCTAACATATAATTTGATTTCATTAAAGTTTTTCTCTGCCCCCCGTAGGCTCTCAAAGCACTCTGAACTTTTGTCATGATGTTCATATACTATACTGTGCTTGTTGTTGTTGTTGTTGTTTCGAGATGGAATCTCGCTCTGTCGCCAGGCTGGAGTGCAGTGGTGCGATCTCGACTCACTGCAACCTCCGCCACCTGCGTTGAAGTGATTCTCCTGTCTCAGCCTCCTGAGCAGCTGGGACTACAGGTGTGTGCCACCATGCCAGCAGGCTAATTTTTATTATTATTATTTTTATTTTTAGTAGAGACGGGGTTTCACCATGCTGGCCAGTCTCGACTCGAACTCCTGATCTCAGGTGATCCACCTGCCTTGGCCTCCCAAAGTGCTGGGATTACAGGCATAAGACACCGCACCCAGCCCCATATACTATATACTATGCTATGTTTACTTGCATTTTGGTCTTCCTCCACTGTCCTGCAAGATCTCTCAGTGGGAACTAGCTCTGTTTGTTTAGTGCTGCAGTTTCTATGTCTAGTGCAATGACTGGAGTATGATCAACGTTCAATAAATAACAATTAAATTAATAAATGAGGGGAAAAAATCTGCACTTACATACTTTTTTTCTATCTCTTTGTTGTAAATCAGAGGAGGCATGACTTATTAATAGCAGCCCTTAGATTGAAGGTGAATAGATTGACAAAATCTGAGTGATCACCATTGTGCACAATCACATTTCATCATAAACAAGTGTTAAAGTAAGTAACCCCTTAATACTTCTGTATCAGTTGGACTGTAGAGCAACAATAATTAAAGCATTAAATATTTGCCTCATATCCTTTCTTTCTATATGTAGGATTGGTAAGTAATATAGATCTTAATATAGAATGTTTAGAATGAACAATATGGGCTGGGCGCAATGGCTCATGCCTGTAATCCCAGCACTTTCTGAAACCAAGGTGGGCAGATCATTTGAGGTCAGGAGTTTGAGACTAGTCTGGCCAACATGATGAAACCCTGTCTCTACTACAAATACAAAAATTAGTGAGGTGTGGTGGTGAACACCTTTAGTCCCAGCTACTCAGGAGGCTGAGGTAGGAGAATCGCTTGAACCCAGGAGGCAGAGGTTGCAGTGAGCCGAGATCATACCACTGCACTCCAGCCTGGGCAACAGAGTGAGACTCTGTATCAAAATACTACTACTACTACTACTAATAATAATATAATGAATAGAATGAATAATATAAATATTTTCAGACATATATTGAAATAGACATATCTTGAAATATTTTCAGACATATCTTGAAATAGGCATATCTTGAAATGTCAGACATATCTTGACATATCTTGAAATATGTTTTCAGAAAACATATTTATACACTAATAAATTAATAAGGTATCTGCTTTGGTCTTTTAAGCCTTGAAAAATCTTGAATAAGAATCAATGAGTTGGTGTAATCACTTTTTTTTTTAACTTGAGTTTCCTCATTAAATGCTTTCATAAATTCTTGTCATAACTTGATCAAATTGTAGAGGCATGTAAAATTATCCTTCTTTTAAATGCACTGTCTTTTACAAACACAATTGTTTTAGTAACAAAAACATGTAAATGTAATTTAACTAATTAGCTCTGTCTATAAGCAAATCTCGCAATAAAACATTTAGCTCCATCTTTAAATCAACATCTCAGCCTGCAGTCTTGCCATTCTTAACTTATTGTGACAATAAAATTTAATTAACATTACAATGATCATGCTGGCATTTTGGATGAGTGTGTTTGTTAGGATGAACTATTGATCTTGTATAGACATAAAATTTTACTATGTTTACAGAGAAGTGCGGAAATCTTTAAGTGACATCAGCTTTTCTTATGTTGGATATTTGGTTCAAGCTGTCACTGAATAAAATTTGGTTTTACTAATACATTTTCCTGATTTTAAAAACCACATATATGTGCTCTGGAGAAAATAATAAAGAGAAAAAAACAGAACAAACACCCATAACCCCATTACCCAGAGATAATGAATATCTTACTATGTATCTTTACTGCCTTAAATATACATTCTCTTTTCCAACTTTGAGGTTATAATACACACACACACACACACACACATATACACACACACACATATGTATCAGGTTATATTTTAGTGATCATTGATTTGATCATTGATTTATATATATATATATGAACTTATTTCCTGATTAATTTTTTTTTGAGACGGAGTCTTGCTGTGTCGCTCAGGCTGGAGTGCAGTGGTGCTATCTCGGCTCACTTCAAGCTCCGTCTCCTGGGTTCACGCCATTCTCCTGCCTCAGCCTCCGTAGTTGCTGGGACTACAGGTGCCTGCCACCATGCCCGGCTAATTTTTTTGTATTTTTAATAGAGACAAGGTTTTACCATGTTAGCCAGGATGGTCTTGATCTCCTGACCTCGTGATCCACTCGTCTCGGCCTCCCAAATGCTGGGATTACAGGCGTGAGCCACCGCGCCCGGCCACATTTTTCCTTTTCATGTAACATTTCTCAAAATGACACTTTTGAAATGGCTGTATAATGCTTCATAGTCCTAATTTTAGTAAGCAAAGAGTTACCAGTTTCTCCCATTTTAAAAATAACACTATAGACATTATAAACAATATTAAAATAAATCTGGAAACAGTTGATACATTTGACAAATGATTAATATCCTTAATAGATTAAAACCTTTCCGGTAACTAAGATAAACAGATGCCCTGATAGAAAAATGAACAAAATATAAAAACAACAATTGAAAATGTGAGAAATATTCATATTTAGTCAAATATATCCACATAAAATTAACACTTTACTATAATCTTTGACCATAAGCTTGGCAGAATTTAAAAATCATGCTGTTAAGATAAAGGAAAGAGAGCAGTCTAATAACAAGGTATGAATGCAACCTGGTAAAATCCCATTGATTTGGAAGACAAAGTTGCAGCCTCCCTCCCTTCATAACAATGAATAATATACATCTATTGTTCTTTGTAAACAATCAGATCATGCATCAGAATGATTTTATTTTTTGTTTTTATGTATAAACACATTCTTAATTGTTTAAAATTTAGGAAGTTATTATGATAAAAACTCTGAAAAAATTCTTAAACTTTATCTTCTTCTGTGGACTGAGGAGTAAAAATCACAATTAGAGATGCTTAAAGAACTTCTTTTAAGAAATAATTTTTAAAAACCTGCTCATGTTATTAAGTAAAAAATATAGTACATATTCGAATCATTGGTTTGGGTCTGCTGTGGCTTAAGTAGGTATTATGAACCAGTCCCATGTAAATATCTGCCACATTAAAACATTGAAACCCCTTTTTTGGAGATCTCTGTAGGCCATGAAATTTCTGTAAAGGTAATAATAGCTAATATCTAGGGGTTCTTACTATATGTGGGGCATTAAATTCTAAGAACTTTATGTATATTAACTTAAACCTCAGAGTAATTCTATATCATAGGTATCTTGATTACCCCCTTTTACAGAGGAGGAAACTAAACCAGAGAAAATGTTGGTATCTTGCTCTGGCCAGAGAGTTAGTGAGTGGCTAAACTTGGGTTTGAATCCAGACAATCTGGCATTAGAATCACTGAACTATATGGCTTCTTAAGTTAGGCTTTTAAAAAGCTTTGAGAAGCTTAAGTAACTGTAGAGGATCATCTCTGGATTCATTCTGAATTTTGGGTTGGAATATTCTAATAGACTCCAGCAAAATACACATTTGTCCCAGATCTTTTAAGGACTCCTTCATTAGAGCATTTTAAAGGAGAATATTGCTAAAGTATTTCATTATTTTCAATGTTTTCCAGTCAAGTAGTTTCCCAACTGTTTCTATTTGAGCACATGTTTAAAGATCAGAATTTTTGGCAGCATATCTTGTATTAAAAAGACCCTAAAGCACATAAAACCATCAGTTATAATTAACACACAATCACCACTCCTATATAAGACTCTCATAGTATCTATAAAAGATTCACTAGTTATCCACTGGGTTGATCTTCATGCTGTGTAAAAGAGTATAGCTGGCCGGGTGCAGTGGCTCACAGCTATAATCCCCTCACTTTGGGAGGCTGAGGCAGGCTGATCACAAGGTCAAGAGATCAAGACCAACCTGGCCAACATGTCGAAACCCTATCTCTACTAAAAGTACAAAATCACTTGGGTGTGGTGGCACATGTCTATAGTCCCAGCTACTCAGGAGGCTGAGGCAGGAGAATCGCTTGAACCTGGGAGGTGGAGGTGGAGGTTGCAGTGAGCTGAGATTGCACCACTGCACTCCAGCTTGGTGACAGAGCGAGGCTCCATCTCAAAAAAAAAAAAAAAAAAAAAAAAAAAAAAAAAAAAAAGAGTGTAACTGTTTGCTATTCTGTACTGTCATTAATACTCCCAAGACAAAGATGCTCGCACATAGCGGTAAGCGTAAAGGTATGATCTTTCCTTAGCATAGGCTTAATTCTTTTTTATTTTGGGACGTTAGGTCAACAGGTTAATTCATCATCCTGATTCAGTATCAGCATCCTTTACATGATTCACCTCTATTTTCTGTTACATTTATTTATTTATTTGATAATATAATCAATGTTTATAAGCCCATAGCCAATTGTAAAATATTATTATAATATATAAAGCTTTATGTTGCTCCCTATTCTTTCACCTGCCATTCTCTCCTATTCTCCACAAAGGTAATCACCATTTTGAAGTATTATTCAAAATCTGATAAAAAATTAAGAATAATGCAAGGATTCTACCTTGACTTTTTAGTAGATATATCAATTAAGGAGGAGACAAAGAATCCTACTCTATACTGCATTAGATAACTCAAGCACATATACTGCTATATATATAACTCACACATGTATATAGCAGACACTGCCATTACAGTATGGATACTCAGTTGTTAAGAACAGTGATTTTTAGATACTGTTTAAAATTTGGCAGCAAACCTGTGAAAGTTTTATGTTTTACTAATGTATTCATATTATGCTCATTGATAATCACTGTTTGGATCTGGAAGTTGACGTTTAAGGCCAATTGATCTTAACTTAGATTTGATCTAATTCCTTTCCTTCAGGTCAGTGTATCCCAAAGTCAAAATATGACTGGGAAAATGATTATTATGTTACTAAACTGTATTTCCAAATGCAATGTCATTTCCTAAAGTTGCTTTGTGTATTTTTTCAATTCAGTTTTCTTTATGTCTTCATTCATGTTACAGGGCTTTCACAATCAAAATACTTTATTTTTATAAATTTTCTAGTGCTTGAATGAGATACTGAACAAGGTAAGTATAGAGAAAATTATGGAAACACATGAAATAAGCACATGGAAGCATGTGGATTAAAATATTTAACATAAGTAGTGAAGGGGTAGTAAACATCTTTTTTGATATCTAATTCAAAGTGAATATTAATGGTCTATAAATTATGTTTCTAAAATGTACATTTTAAAAATCAATACTGATAGAATAATATTAACAGGAAGATATAAATGGTCAAGATGGTGGTCCAGTTTTATTATTATATCCGAGGCCGTTGATAATCCCTAGGCAAGAGATTAACATTATATGAGCAAGAGTGCAATTATAATATTAACCCAAAATAATTTTCTCATTGTAAACTTAATATTTTTGATGCCACATTTAAAATATGAAATGAATTTCTTTTATTATTTTAAATTATCCAAATTTTGGAAAACATAGTTATGAGTATAATTTAGCCTAGAGTTTATTTCCTCAGGAAAGTCCTTTGAGACTACATTTGCACATGAGACTGTTTTAGTTAGGGTGGGCTAGATGCTGTAACAAATAGAATTTAAAAATGTATAGGGACTCAAGCACAATAGAAAATAATATTTTAATCATTCACTAGTTTAAGACAGATCCAGTAGCATTGGAGGTAAAGGGTATGCAAGTGGATTCTATACCACAGTCATCCAACAGCTCAGACTAATAGAAATTTTGCCATATTTAGCATTTGACTTTCAAGGTTGCCTTACTTATCAGTCTCCAACTGGCAAAGGGGAAATAGGAGGCATTTTTGCATCTGGACTAGAAGTGGAACGGATGACTTCTGTTACTATTTCATTGGCTAGTACTCAGGCACATGTTCACATCTTACTGCAAAGGAAGCTAAGATATGTAGACAAAAAGAATTATTATTATTATTATTATTATTATATTATTATTGAGATGGAGTCTCGCTCTGTCACCCAGGCTGGAGTGCAGTGGCGCGATCTCGGCTCTCTGCAAGCTCCGCCTCCCGGGTTCACGCCATTCTCCTGCCTCAGCCTCCTGAGTAGCTAGGACTACAGGCGCCCACCACCACGCCCAGCTAGTTTTTTGTATTTTTTAGTAGAGATGGGGTTTCACCGTGTTAGCCAGGATGAACTCGATCTCCTGACCTCATGATCTGCCCGCCTTGGCCTCCCAAAGTGCTGGGATTACAGGTGTGAGCCACCACACCCGGCCAGAACTGTTTTTAATATATGACCAACAGAATCTGCCACAGCAACATTTTTAGGGAAATTCTTAAGAAAGAGATTTTATTTCAGGGTCTAGCGGAGCTAAGATCAAATCTTGATCTTTCTTGTACCAGCTGAGTAATCCTGGAAAAAGTATTTACCTTCTCTTTGTCATAATATATACATATGTATCATAGAGACAAGAACATCCACATACCATACTCTCACAAGCATTATTGTGTGAATGCAATGAACTAATGTAAATAAGGTGCCTAGAGTGTCTGAATGTGTGCAGCCAAAGGTGGTATGTTTTGTTATTGTTAAGTAATGATATATTATTATTTAATATATTATATCATAAGTAAATCAATCCTCTCACCTATTTGCCAGCAAAGAATGCTCCCTGTTCAGTGGTTTTGATTCATACATGTAGAGTTTGCTTTATGGATAGACAGCTTTTATCAAAAGCTCCCTTAAAAATGAATGTGGGACAGCTCATAAGGGTAATTTATTCTTCCCTATTGAAATAGGCGCTAACATTTTTGGTTTAAAGATTGGAACTTTTGAAAAACAGATTCTTGAGAAAATGGGACCCAAAGACACTTTAGTTTGTAGATAAGCAAGGTCTGCCACATGGGACAGAATAATTTGAACAGGCCCAAGTAGGTTCAGGTTTGGAGAGAGCAGAGTGGCATATATAATGGTAGAAAAAAGAAAATGCAAGGGATTTGAGCCTTGCCAATTTGCCCAGGACTTGCCTTGGTGGCCATTATAACTCCCCTGGCTATCTTACTGCTTTCTCTGTCAGTCCTGGAAGACCTTAAAGCATGAAAATAAAAGGTAGGGTGATTGCTGGGGAAGCAGAGTGCTACGAGCAGAAAATGATAGGGGAGCAGTCACTTAATAAATCTGTGATGACATCCTAAATCAGTCTGTCTTAGAGAACATCATCTTAGCAGACAATATAATCTCTGCTCACAACTCATAGTTTATTGAAGTATATAGGTGGACCAATAATGTAATATGATATAAAACACTTACAATGCAAGCAATATGTGACTATTGCACAAAAAAGATTTGCACAAAAAAAGGAGGGATTCATAAAAAAAGCATTTGAACTGGGTCTTGAAGGATGATTGGGAACTCATTCTCAGTGCTATTTTAGATTAGCTTACTATCGAATGACATTTTAATTTACTTGCTTGCATTAAATATCTCTTTGTCCAGATAATGCATCTGTTTGCTATATTGAGTTCTGTATGTCTTTGTTATCTAACAGAATTTATTACCTAACAGGTCTCAGCAGAGAGGTAGATTTTAATAATGTTTGTTGAATGAGTTAACACATACAATTCCTAAGTAATTTTGAACATTTATCTCTTCCTTTCTTGTATACCTTTTCTTAAATTTTAATTTTAGGAATCTTGGCTTCTATTCTTTTCTATGTTGCATTTCCCTCTTGCCATTTTCCAGACTCATTTTTTAAAAGATTTCTTTTATGTACTAGGAGACATATTTTTGAGTTACCAGATAATTGAGGCATGACTCAATAATTTAAATGGCTTAGATTTCTGTGAAGGGACTAAGAACATTGGTCTGAGTGATCCACAGTCATTTTGAGTAGTCTTGTGGATTAGGAGAAACAGAGATGCCTTTCCTTTTTTATCACTGATGTATATTTTATAGACCCTCTTAAAAGCCTTCTTTTTATATTCATTTTGATGGTTATATGTCTATAGTAACCAATAAAATGTGCCAATAAAAACTGTAAAGATGGTGAATATTTCAAGTTCTATTCAGTCATCTTAAATAGCTAAAAACTATGTCATTTATCTATAATCCTTTTAAATTAAAAATTTTGCATTGCTTATTTTATTTTGTCAATTTTGGGAGTCTTGTTTCTGACTATGAAATAGAACAAAGACAATCATATGTAGATACTTTAAATTTACACATACTATGTATAAATTTTTTATATACAACCCTACATAATATTATATGCCAATATAATATATTTATTTATTAATATAATATATGTCAATATAATAAATATATTGACATATAATATTCACATTGCTGTACAGGAGAGACTTTGAAGAATCCGTAATTTTACAGACAGTGCTGTTGGCGATATATCTATGAGGGCATACAATGCAGAAGGTCTAAATATTTTAGTTTAGGGGTTAAAATTCAATTTGGGAGCTGATAAGGTTTTGCTTTGATGAGAGAACATATACTTAATTTATTTTAATTATAGTCTTCTCATTAAGTAAACATATTAAACATTAGCTATGAATAAAGCATTGTATTAGGCACTGCTGACAGAAAGGTGACCAAAATAAATCTTACCTTAAAAGATATAGTTTACTATTGATAATGATTCATACTTCTGTTAATCATATAGACAATCAGAAAATTTCATAAAGCTTATTGTTCTAATTGTTGCACACTAAATTTAGCTGAAGTTTTAAGTAGAATACCTAAAAGAAACAATTTTATTGGTACATTTTAGGATATCTGTTTTCTATCGATAAGCCATAAGATCTTGATGAGTTTGAAGTTGTCTGTGTTAAAGTAATGGAAATATTAGTTCATGGATGGTGGTCATTTATTAAGATGTAAACACAGCTGTGAAAAGGAACTGATGAGGTTATATGCTGTCTCACTTTCACATGTTTTAGGAATCTCATCAGAGAGCTAAATGTGTCTACATGAAAGGAATTGAGCATTTTTAGATTTGTTATAAAACTGTGAAAGTAACTATTTTTGTTTAACCAATTCTGCATAGAATATTCACAATAAAACTTTGCTATATATAAAGTAAGACCTTTGGACCATGAAAACAGTTAATGTAGTCCCTTTTTTGAACTTTAACCTTCCTTGTATCTGAAAGTATTAAGCTTAAAGAGGAAAAAATAAAAAGACCTGTGGAAAAGATCCGGCACCAATGAAGAAATTAAGGAAATATGATGTCTTTTGAGCAGTGTCCTAGAGAAAGTGTTCATAAATCCAGTTGAAGAAAAATGCATATGTATTAGATATTATAATCTTCTGTTTCAGTGAATTACATTTTGTAATCCCTCATTATATATTGAAGGACATAGCACAGCTTTCCTTTCTAGCATCTAGGTCACCAGTGGTATTTGAGCAATATAAATGAAGCAAAAGAAAAAAGAATAGATGTCCTGAACATATTCTTTTGGCAGAATTGTTAGCTGAGAAAGACCTTATATATTGATTTTTTTAATGTGTGTAAATTCCCCCAGAGATAACGGTGAAAAATGATTTTATTATTTAAAATAATAACAAGAAAAACAAAATTAAATAAAACTTGATATTTAGAATGTTTCTTAGTCTACTTAAATGGTTTTATACACTCTTGAATAATACTTAAAGTGCTAATAAATGAAGTCCCTGCCCTGAAGAGGTACAATGTACAAATCCTTAATAAACTCAATGACAGTGAAAATTTCTTTTGTGGTATGACTACATTTTAGATATGTTTTAAATGAAAATTCCTGAGATGTTACGTTTTAATTTACAGATACATAAGTCATTTAAGATTTTGCATTTCAGCTTTTCCTCATTTAAAGCAATACATTTCTCATTCCAGCCTCTTCAACTTGGTTATTATATTACTAAGGAGGAAAATCACTTATTCTCTCTGAGCCATTCATTTTTCATTGGTGAATGAGGGCTATTTTTTTTATTCTAGAGAGCACAGCAGAGTCTAGAGCAGAGTTTTTTTTTTAATAAGACAGACCTGGGTTTGAGTTATAACTATGCACATGAGTTATTATACATTTTAATAACAGCTGAATTTCACCTTTGTCTTATGTAAAATTACTTGTATGTTTTTGAAAGTTAGCAATCACATGAAGCTCTGAATATAATTTAGAATCACACACCCAAAAGAGAGCTAAATTTTAATATAATGCCAAGTATACAATATATGCTCAACAAATGATTACTAAAATAATTTTAATAATATTAATATACTGTGGACTAGAACACAAATTCCATGGAGACTTATAAGTTTTGCTCACTGTTATATTCCCAGTGCCTGAGAGAGTGCTTAGCAAATACAAAGTGTTCCATATTTGCTAAAGCATTGTATAAAGGAGAGAGTGAGTGAGTGAATTCTTTTATCCCATAGAGTGCTGATTGACCAGAGAGTTGAATTTTTCAGACTTTCTTATGGTAACTGTAAGCACAACAAGAAAATAAGGAAAATATTAGACGTAGTTTTGCTTTTGATATGTTTTCAGGCTTTACTAATGTATACTTTGAATTCTAAGTAAAATCAGCAACTTTTGAACACTGATCTCTACTTCTAACACAACATGCCTATATATATAAATATATATATAAATATATATATAATCTATAGTTGTTTTAGAGGTTGCATAATATTTTAGTGAATACTCATTTTCAATATATGTATTAATTTTTAAATCATACTTTTTGTCTCCTCTTCTAGCCTATTGGATAATCATTATGTAACTACATCACATTTACCAAAATGTAAGAGGGATTTGCTAATGTTATGCTGGAACATCAGACTTAGGCACTTGATTGTGAAACTGGCACCTGAAATTTTGAGATTTGGCCCCATAAAGGTGGTTCTGACCAACCCGCCTAACCTATAGTCTATACACTTTCTCACCAGTTTCTCAGATCACATAAAAGCTGCTTATTGACTTGCAAAGCAGGTAAAAATTGCAGCATATAAGTTGAATAATATTTAGAGATGCCTTGTTCAGTTATTTAGGTTGGTCCATTTCTGGTTCAGATTATTCTTTGTTAGAGAAATCCAGCAGCCATCTAATATTTTGAAATTAGAAAATAAAGTTCTTTTCATCAACAAATTTGTGGTACAAAATATGTCAAGGCTCTCAAGATTGGCCCTAATAACTGTCTGTTATTCTCAGCATTGTGTTTTAATGTTCCATAATACCTAAGAGTGTATGTACATGTATGCCCACAATGACATTTCTCAAGATAGGAAGTGAGAAAAATATCCCATGAAATGTGACATTTCTTCTGCTTCTAGGTTCAGTCCATTTATTTGACACCTGACTTTGTCCATTCCAGTCTACCCTTGACAACCCTCTGGAGGAAAATGTCCATGATTTCTTTAACCCTCGTTTTTACCCTTTGTGGTCTGGCTGCTCAAAATTCCTCTCTTCCCAGTTCCAGGTATATCATCAGGAATAACTGAGAAGAATAGAACCATTCTTGAGGCATTTAGCCTGTATGTGTTTAATGCTGGCTTCAAGATCCTCCTATTTAGCAATTCTTCCCTTTCAAATCTAATTATTTGAAAGCTATATGCTTTGTCCTATTCTGACCACTTCAAATAAAATGCTTTAGGAAGAAAGTCTTTCCTGATATCCACTTTATCTATTTCAAATCATGTAACAACCAATTAGTACTTCTGAGTTACAGCTACTTCCAACAGAACTAGAAAATCATTTACTTCTTCCTATTTTAATAAATTCTCTGTATCTTTTTATAAAACTCTAGTTCGTGCAATCAGATTAGTCATGAGCTTACTGATTACCCCTCAGCTAAGTATTTAACACCCATTTCAAATATCAAGGGATCTATATGGAAGCATTATATTCTCTCTAACGGCATATCCAAGGAAGTATTTGCTTGCAATATGTTATAATATTTCAGAAAATCCAAATATTGATATTACTTCTAGGTGGTGAGCCTCAAGAGATCAGAAGACTTTGTCTTGAGCATGGTTTCTACACACACCTAGTTAATTATACAATGCTCTGAATATAGTATGTATGCAACCATCTTTGCTGTTAATCATCTTTGTTGCTGAGTTGTTCACATTAACCAAAGCAACTGTACTCTTGAGAAATCAAAGCATATGCAAAGGGATATAACACATAATTATCTCACAGAAATTTCAGAATAAAGTGAATTCAAAATGTTCAAGATTCAAATGTGTTCTAATTGGCAGGGCGTGGTGGCTCACACGTGTAATCCTAGTACTTTGGGAGGCCAAGGTGGGTGGATCACCTGAGGTCCGGAGTTCGAAACAAGCCTGACCAACATGACAAAACCCCGTCTCTACTACAAATACAAAAATTAGCTGGGCATGGTGGTGCATGCCTGCAATCCCAGCTACTCAGGCTGAGGTGGGAGAATTATTCGAGCCTGGGAGGCAGAGGTTGCAGTGAGCTGAGATAGCACCACTGCACTCCAGCCTGGGAGACAGAGCGAGACTTTGTCTCAAAAAAAGAAAAAAAAAAGTGTGTTCTAATGCAAGAGGCAGATTGTATCAAAGTAAGACTTCAGTTGAGATAGAAAATACCAAAACCTTATGGTGAATTCCAGACATGAGGCCCAAATTCTTGAATGCTGCTGTATGCATTCTTGCTTTTTGCTTCTTGTGACTTTTGGCACGTTAAAACTATGCTTGATATTAGCTAAAATTCAGCAAAAGGCTAAGGGTTTATTTATAGTTAGCTTTGTATCCAGAAAATAAGATATTATCATGTTCCATACACCAAACCGAAGAGATACAAATAACCATACTCCTTTGTAGATAGATACATATAATGTCTACCTTCAGAAGTATTTCTAAACTGAATGAATTCAGGTTATTTTATTTGCTTGATTTTTAATACTAGAAGGAAAAAGAAAGATGATTATGTATGGTTAGAGTATCCCACTTTCTTCCAAAATGAGTGGTCAGCTTCATTCATTCAGTCATTTACTGTTTACTTAAGGATTCGTTCAAAATTTATTAAGAACCTGTTACAGCCATGCCACTATGTAAGAAATATACAGATGAATAAGACAAAATCATTGCTCTAAAGGAACAGTAGGAAGATAATCAGAGAGATACACAATTTCAAGACAACTTAATGACCTCTATATTAAAATATATGGTTAGTATTATGGAAACAAGGAAACACATTTGCATAAGGGGTGGTAATTTAATTCTAAAAGAACAAGGAGAGTAGTGAGCTTATTCCAGGTAGAGGAAGTAGTGTTGCTTGCAATAACAAGGCAAGTTGGGATGAATGGTACAAAACAAAGTGTAGTTGGGGCCTAGATCTGTTCATTTAGTGCTAGGGAATTTGTCCCATAGGAGAAGGTAATGAAACTTATTAATGGATTTTTTTTTTTTTTTTTTTTTTTTTTTTTTAGAAAGGAAGTAGTATATTTGCTTTTACAAAACAGAACTCTCTTGGTAGTGTGGAGAATGAATAGGTGGCTTTCTAATTGTTCATATATAGAGAGGGAAATAAATTTAAGGTCTATTTGGCAGCTTTGATTAACAGGGTATCTTGACTCCTGGTGTTTGTCTTAAGGACATAAGTAGATGATTGTGCCATTCCCCACCCAAACCTGGAGAAAGAATGAGAGATTCTAGGATGTATGTGGTAGGTTAGTATTTGATGTGCCTATGAGACATCATGGAGAGATAATACAAATATTTTATGGCAACTGAATATAAGAAGAGGTTTGGGCCAAATATAGAAGTTTGGCAATAAGTGTTTACCTAGAAGGTGAATCCTTGGGAGCTGATAAAAAAGCATTCAGTTCTAAAAATACAAAAAAGTATATATATACAATATATATATATTGTATTTTAAAAGCTATCAAGTGATAAAGGATGAGAGACACAGAAATAAATTTAAGGATCAGGATCAGAAGACTTAGGGAGAGGAAGACACAGAGAGAGTGACTGGTCTTAGCTGGTAAGATAGAGAGTGACTGTCTTACCATTTTGGCAAATATGGAAAATATGGGTATTAGACAAGGCTACTTTTATAAAAAGAAATATTAGCAACTCAGAGGTTGTTTCTTAATGTGGATAAAACAATGATCTGCCTATAGGTAAGACTGTGAAATTTTGGATATGAAATAATTTAAAATCAAAATGTTCAGTATATAAATTCTGTTTGGGTGTTTTACCTGTTGTTAATTGCTTTTACTTCAAATATAGGATAACTGCTTTCCCCATTCTTTCTACTTGAAGTTTATATGAATATTATAGATTTTTTGAAAAAGGCAAAACAAAACAAACAAACAAGACCCACATAACTACCTTTTTCTCTTGTGACTGAGGGATTGGCATCTTTACTATTAACAGCAACCAGAAAGGTGAAAATAAGAATAATCAAAATTTCAGTTCTCAAAATTATTTCATGATTATAAACTAGATCTGGAAAATAAACTAGGTTTCATTTTGGTTAATATCAAGAAGAGAGTTGCTTAATTTGTACAGATAAAGGTGATCGTGTATGGGCTTGTTTTAATCCTTGAAGGGGATGCTGACTCACATAGATAGATAGGATTTTCATAGCTTATTTAGAAAGGAAAACGTGGTTTGTACAGGAGTGAGGAGTACATTCAACATTGTTGTCCACTGATTTCCTCCTGGGAATCCTTTGGTAAAAGCACTATATTCTATATATTTGGACATCTTTATCAAAACCCCACACCACCCAGGATTTATTTTAAATATAGAATTAAGGCTAACAGGTATAATATATTCGTTCAACATGCTGAAGTAAATCTTGCAGAAAAAGCATTTTTACAGCCATTGACTACAGTTTTTTAAAGTTAATTTGTCAGCCTGAGATTCATCACAGCTGAATCAGGTTACTTATGTCGTTTATTTGCATTAAAGTGTAATCTTCCAGTTAGTTTGCAAACACTGTTGAATTTTTCTGTCATAAACATGAAGATTGCAGCTACACAAACAATTCTCTTTTATTTCTCTTTTAAAAATAAAATATTATGGAACATCTTGTAGGGTAGTAGTTATAATGTATATATATTCGTTCCACAAACGAGGAATTTAAGAACAACAATTCTATTCTTCCTTTGCATTTACAACATTCTCTCATATTGAAATTCATTCCTGAAATTTAACTTCCAGATGTTTTCTTAGGAAAATCCATATTGGTTCCCATTATCTTTAGAAAACTAACTTTAGGTGGAAATGAATGGTGAAAATGAATGCTGTAATTATGTCATTACACCAGCACAAATTATTGCCATTTTGAGCTAAATATGGTTAAATTTTTGCACATATATTGCTATTTTAAATAGTTACAAAATTAAAATGTAGCTATTTAATGGCTTCAGGCTGATAAGAGGAAATCAAATGAAGTCTTTGGACATGACCTTTTCATAAGTTTCTCTGCTAAAGTCATGTCACAGTAGTTTCTACATTTCCACAGGAATTTGTCTCTTTGGAAGCAGAATAGTGGAAAAGATGTCACAACCCTTTGCCTTCTTGCCCTAGACCGCCAAAGAGCCCCCTTTCTTATATACTCCCTCCATCACAACAAGGAGAGAGAAAAATAACTGGGGTTAACTGAAAAGGGTAATTTGGTGCTCTGGGTAAGATGCTGGAAGTGATCCCAGCAGTAACAGGCCAGTCTACTTGTCTTAAGTCACTGCTTAAAATCTGGACAAGAATTTTGATGAGGTGTTACAATAATACTGTAACTCAATCTGTCCTCAAATTGGTCTCATAAACTTCTACAGATAGGGTCACAATTGCTGTCACTTATTTTTTATGATGTTTTGCTTGGAGGAAGGAAAAGCAGCTTCTGTGCTTATTAAGAGTTTGTAGCCACTGGGTCTGGAAAGTATTAATAGTACCTCTCATAAACTTTAGGACACCTTTATTCTAAAATACAACATAGAGATACTGGTAAAATATATACAAGTCCATTAGGAGTAATATTTATAAAACTTTGTGCATGAGATCAAAAGCAATTTAATTGAAAAAATGTCAAGCCAGCAATGACAATGGGTGGTAATGCAGTGTATTCAGAGTTCTGTAGGACATTGGACATGAAAACTGTGGTCCTTAATATTAATCTGTGATCAACTAGGAAGCCATGACAGGTGCCTAAGTAATCATAATAAATGTAAACATAATTGTTTTAGATAACACAGATAACTAAAGGTACTTTGTACTTGCTGTGACTTCAACCTGCATTGTGCCTCCCAACTACTGCAAAGCGCTATCTTTCACAAAGCGCTATCTTTCACAAAGCGCTATCTTTCACAAAGCTTTCTTCAGTTTTGTTCTTAGCATTCTTTTTTGCTTCCTTGAATTCCTGAAAGCTAGCAGATTTAACATCTAAATGTTCGGTATGCTTTGTCTCTTGAAGTGAATTTTAGCTTCCTGAGGTTAAACACTGCATGTTAAAATTATATTTGTATCCACCACAATATCCGCTGAAGTGGCAAGCATAAAATAATTGTTTAAAAGATTTGCTAGTTAATAGACTACTAAAACATTCAGTCGTATTTTTCACAAATTAGGGAAAAGTTTGATAATCTTGTTTCTTTCCTTCTTTCTTTTGAATAAGTAGAAACTTCTAAGAAATGTGAATAAATATAAACTTCTAAGAAATAGGAAATAAGTAAATCTGTGCCCATATTCTTAGAATTAATCAGTGTATTTTTAATAAATACAATAGTTTCTTCATAAACTACTTGTAGGGTGTAGGTAGTTAGACAAGTTGGTGGTTAATTGGTAAGACATCTGGGAAAAGGAAATATGTTAGGTCTTTATTACATTTCATATAATATAAATTCCATGCAAAATTGTGTCTGTTGAAAATATCAGACTATGGAAAAAGGTAAACACACTTGATTTATTATTTTTGAGTATCTGAATGTGTAACAACTTTCTAACTTAAAAATAATTGAAAAAGTTGATAGTTTTTATTAACTACATAAAAGTCAAAATCACCACATCCCAATATAAAAAACAGTAAGGTAGAAAAAAAAATGCCACTTGTTTGCAGAAGGAGACATAACACCCTCAATATTTAAAAGAGTTATAATATTGTAAGTAAAATACTAAGTCCTGAATGTATTGGGAAATAAAATGTACAGAAAAATTCACAAAAGAAGAATACAAAAAGAAAAAAACATGATAAATTGTTTAACTTCTTTAGTAATAAAATAATTACAAATTATGATTAGTGTGAGATACTATTTTTCTGCTATTAAACATCTATATTAAACAAGTAATGTAGGTGTTAGGGCAAAACAAATACTGCTGTTATTCATGTAATCTAGAAAACACTTTAGAAGTGTCTGTCTCAAGTGTTACAATGTAGAGTTCTTTATTCAAATATTTTCATTTTAATGAATCATTCTCAAGGAAAGATTCAGAAATTCAGGGAAAACATACATATAAATTAAAATATTCATTGAAGAGTTCCTAATACTAGATACATTTACAAACAACCTGAACTTATAGGAGCACAATGTGAAATATATATGCAATCGTATACTACATATTGTCATATTGTACAGTTGTTTTATTGCAGAAAAAAATACACATTTTTTTACATAGAGTTCATAAAAATATTTCTCAAGCTTTAATATGTGTATATGCACATGTGTTTATATAGTATATATACATGCATGTATAATATGAATATAATATATACATGTGTATGAATATATGTGTATAGTATAAATATATACTATAAATGTCATAGTTGTATGTGTGTATATGTATATGTGTGTATGTGTATAATAGTATATATTATATGTGTTTTTGTGCATGTGTATAATATATATTGTATGTGTATTATATATTTGTATGTGTGTATATGTATATATATGTATGTATAATAGTATATATTTATAATGAAATGCAGAATCTGATTTAGTAGGCCTGTGGAGGTGTCTAAAATTCTGTATTTCTAACAGTGATCCTGTTGCTTCTGGTCCATAAACAACACTTTGAGTAGTGAGGATCTACAGAATATCACACAGGCACTGAAGTTATATGGGAAACTTTTTAATGTTAAGGGGAAAAAAATAATGACATCATATAAAGTTGTAACATGTAAAACAGATTTAACATAGGTTAGTTTTGGATAGTTGAAATATCAAAAAATAATTACAATTCTGAGTTTTGACTTTATCAAGACTTGGTTATCTTTGAGGGTATATAATGCATTTATGAATAAATTTATTTTTGTTACATTAATTTTAAGTGATGCCTAGACAGCTCAACTGGATTTTTACTGGGACTCTGATTTCTTTTTTCTGGTCATAATATGATTCTGTCATGAATAAATCTAATAAGACAATTGGAGACATGACTAATTACTTGGCAGAGAGCCCAATTTTAACTCAAAATGGTTGATTTGGTGGCATTTGAAGACATGCTGCAATTGCTTGGAGAGTTAAGAAACTTTTAGCTTAGAGGAGAAAACATGGAAAAAGTAGTAGTATCTTTCTCACCACACATAAACATGTGATAGTGTCACTTATTTTTCCTTATGGTTTTCCCAAGTAAATAATACCACACAAGACAGTTTGGAAACTGGTATACAGATGAAAAAGGCTACATTTAGATTACCTTTAGGGCACCTTTCCAATGCAGAGTGAAAAATACCTCTGTCGAAGTGGTTACTTAATCATTTAGGTACAACTGAAATTTTGAGCTAATCTTTGACTTTTTATCTAACTTTTTGAACTGATTCATTTACTTTTTATAAGACTTTGGTAATTTTGAATTAATTAGGATAATTTGAATCATTTTTCCTGTGAAATATAAGTAATGTTTTAAGTTTGTTAGCATTTTAAACAGGAAAAAGTAAACAATAATTAATTTAAAATGTGATGTGGGAAGACATTTAACTATGAGTTTTTTCAGTTAAGATACTATTGTTTTCTAAATTGTGGAAAAACAATCATTTTACCTGAAACAATGAAAACAAAAAAAGAAACCTTCTATCTCCTTTGCTTTAGGAAATTTAGATTGCTTTGATTCTGACTACCCAATATATGATTTTGTGTTGTGAAATAAAGAATGGGCCTTTAACTTTGAAAATGTTATTTGAATAAACTTTAAGTAAATACAGTATATTTGATTCAATCTCTATAACCAAATGTCATCAATTGCTATGGGATTCCAGATGCAATGTTAACAATTATTGAAAAAGGGTGTGAGGTAGCAATTATAAATTATAAAGCTGTATGCATTTTCAAATGCCTACAATTCTTGTGAGAAAATATATACATAAATACTCTTAATACATTAAAATAAAATATTTTTAATATAAATGAAATATGTTTAACTTAAATGTGTTTTTGTAAATCAAGTATACTGTCTTAAAATAAATGAGCTGCATATCTGATGTCAATTTCCTAAACAAAGACATCAGTTGTAAATCTGTTTTTATCACTTAGCATAACATCATACACACATATGCACACACACACACACACACACGCACAGACACACACACAGTCATTCTTCAGTATCTGGAGTATTGGTTTCTATGACCTCCTATGGATACCAGAATCCATGGATACTCAAGTCCCTGGTATAAAATGGTAGTATTTGCATATAACCTATGCACATCCCATATACTTTAAAACATCTCTAAATTACTAGTAATAGCTAATACAATGTAATTGCTATGTAAATAGTTCTTTTACTTTATTTGACATAGAATAGTGGCAAGACATAGAAGACTGCACATGTTCAGTACACACATTTTTTCCCCTGAATATTTTCTGTTTGCTAATCATCAAGTCCACAAATGTGGAACCCATGGATATAGAGGACCAACTGTATATATGTAGATGTGTGTCTGTTTGTGTGTGTGTATAACCACACAGCAGAGTAGCAGAAAAATATAAAATCATAAAATATCTTATTAAATGGCAGCTATAAAGAGACTTACTGTACTTAGACTTACCACTTGAACAACTCTTTAGCTTTTTCTATATCTTCAGAGTAGAACTGAAACAGGTACCTGGTAGGTGTGACTTTGGAGTACAATTATTTTGTATTTTATTTTGAATATTTAAAAATGCTTACCATGTTTTGTCTTTCAGTGCTTTCAACCTCCCATTGGTAGCATGGAAAACACACACACACACACACACACACACACACACACACACAGAGAGAGAGAGAGAGAGAGAGAGAGAGAGAGAGAGAGAGAGAGAGAAGGAGAAAGAGAAAAGAAAAATACATATGATTAAAAATTGAGTGTTTTTTTCTTCAAAATATCATGGTAGGGGGATTAATTTTTTAGATTGTTTCTCATTGTGTCACTTTGGTTTGTTATGATAATTTCCACTTAATTTCTTCTTTCATTTTCTTTTTTCCCATTGCCAAAAATAGTTTATTAAAGATAAAGAGCTGTGGAAATGGACTTCTTGGCAATAGATTGACAAAAATTTTTTAAAAAGATCTTTCTGGCTCGAGATAATACTCAGTGATCATTCCTGATTAGACATTAGTAAAGGCAGTCTATACAAATGTTGACTCTATTTCCATATTTTTAATAGATAACGTTTCATCATACCGCATTTATATATGGTACATTACATTTGTTTCTTATTTCATAGATATTTGAATAAAGGAGCTGTTTCTAAACTTCGGATGGCTGTGCATTTCTTATCACTGTGTGGTTACTGGCATATTGACAACTACTTTGTTGCTGTGTGCAAATGGAAAATCTTGTTTAAACATGAGCAAATGAACACAAGATAACTTAATAATGACTTTGAGGATAACTGTTACGTGAGCTTCACTTATCTTTACTAATGCTTTGCTACAATTAGAATTTGTTCCCCTTCTTTAGATAATCAAATAAAATATATTACTGGAAAATTTCAGCTAACGTTTGAAGGTTTCAGTTGTGAATTCACAAAAATTGAGCATTGCACTTGAACTTTTCACTCGTGAAACTAGTAGTAAATGGAAGTAGACTTTGATTATTTCTGCTATAAATGTAATGACATTTAAAAATTTTCAAAATTACAAAAGAAAAAACAATTGGTGGCCATAATGACAAATATTAAAATATTTTAGAACTTCACCTAAATTCTGCATTTTAATGGAACTAAAATAATCAGTTTTAAATATTTTATTAATATCAGAAATTTAGCATAAATGGTAGTGCCTACTACTGCATGTCTGTGCAGAAATTTATAAATTATTAACTGGAACATTAATAATGCATATGATATAATTTTGATCTGCTATAGACCATGTGTTAGTATAAATGTCCAGCACTATACTGAGTTAATATTGACCAAACTTCAGAGAAATATTAATCATGTAGTCACAAAGATAATAAAAAAGATAAAGAAGATTGAATAAAAATACTTAGTTCCGAGTGAATTTGACCAGGGAAGGAAAAAAAAAAAAAAATGAGTGCTTTGAATGATGGTCTTCAAATTTTAGATGAAAACAACTCTCTCAAGGCTGATTTCCCAGAAGATGGTACCCCAGTATCTTTGCTGCAGACAAAAGGCCAATGGAGGATTATGTTATACCTAAGAAAGTATTTCTCGCTGTTAATAGTTGCTGAAAATCTCAATGTTTCCTGATAGTGAGTACCTCCATCTCTAAACCAGGATTGTCAGATATTTTAATGCTCAATGCTGGGCTCTTTACCTTGCCAACTTGGACAAAGAACATTGGTTCTATTGAGACTTTTGAAGTTCTATATGCAGACGGCATATAGAACAGTATTCTGTTCAAAGCAGCTCTTCTCTCTGTCTTTCTCAGAGAGAGAGAGAGAGAGAGAGAGAGAGAGAGAGAGAGAGAGAGAGAGGGGTACATAATGAAATTTCAGCCAGCAATGATGCATTAATGACAGTAGTCCCATAATATTATAATGGAGCCAAAAGATTTCTATTGCCTGGTGTCATTGTAACCATTTTAATGTTGTGGCAACACCATGTGTGCTATTACCCGTGAAGACCTTCCAATGTGACAAAATGTGGTGGTAGAAAACAGTGATATTGATGATCCTGATCCTGTGTAGGCTGAGACTAATGTGTGTTTGTGTCTCTGTTTTTAACAAAAAAAATTAAAAATAAAAAAAATAGGAAAAAGCTTATAGAAGAAGGATATAAAAAAAGAAAATATTTTTGTACAGTTGTACAATGTGCTTGTGTTTTAAAGTAGGTATTATTACAAGAGAGACAAAAGTTAAAAAAATTAAAAAGCTTATAAAGTAAGAACCAAAGGATTTTAAAAAATTAAACTTAAGGTAAGCTAAGGTTAATATATTATTGAAGAAAGGAAAATATTTCTTATAAATTTAGTGTAGCCTAAGTGTAAAGCATTTACAAAGTCTACAGTAGTAGCTGTAGTGCCCTAGGCCTTCGCATTTACTCACCACCCATTCATTGACTCACCTAGAGCAACTCCTAGTACTGGAAGCTCTGTTCAAGGTAGGTCCCCTAGACAGGTGTACCATTTTTTATCATCTTTGCTGCATTTTTATTGTACTTTTTTTTTGTGTTTAAATACACAAACATTTACCGTTGTGCTAAAACTGGCTACAGTATTCAGTACAATAATATGCAGTGCAGGTTTGTAGCTTGGGAGCAATAGACTATACCATATAGCCTAGGTGTGTAGAAGGCTATACCACGTAAATTTGTGTAAGTAAACTTTCTAATATTTGCACAATGGCAAAATTGCCTAATGACACATTTATCAGAACATATATCTATAGAAGAGCTATGCATGAGTGTGTGTGTGTATATATATGTATACATACATACATACATATTTATTATATATTTTTGTATATATATTTTATATAATTTTATTTTATTTTATATATATATAATTTATTTGCCAGGAACATTTCAGTGCTTCCCAGACTTCAGTCATTTTAGTACTACCTCTATGATTTTACAGTATTACATTAGATCTATATATTACAGAGTGCCTTAAGCAGTGGCACCAAAGGCAATGTCAACAGAACAATATCCATGTGCAATGAGTTAAGCAGGGGAGAAGATTCAGTGAAAGTTCTTTAATTTTTCTCCCAGTAATTCAGCCCAGAAGTTAGGTATAGACGATGAAATAAAGACAATGAAATAAAGACAGATGAAATAAAATTGTATTTTCTCAATAGTTTGCCTGCTTCTTGTTCATTCTTTGAACATGTAGGATGGGACTTTAAAATTTTCATGGAAAAATGAAGCTAGAAGATAAAAATATAAGTTTTGCTTCTTGATAATCTCCATCAAGGTCAAGACACTTTTGTAAATGATGATACCAGACATTTAGTCCCATCCCTAAAGAATCAAGTGTCCTAGGAATTTAATAACGTCAGTGCAGTCTTTCTTACATCATTAACTTAAGAAAATAAGTGTCTTTTAAAGATATTTTAAATTACTAAACAAAAAGAAGTCCAGAGGAGCCAAATCAGGACTGTAAGTTGGATGCCTACTGATTTCCCATTGAAACTCTCACAAAGTTGCCCTTGTTTGGTAAGAGGAATGAGCAGAAGCGTGGTTGTGGTGGAGGAGGACTCTGTGGCGAAGCTTTCCTGGATAGTTTTCTGCTCAAGCTTTGGCTAACCTTCTCAAGATATTCTCATAATAAGCAGAAGATCAAGAAGCAAAATTCTTTCCAGAAAGTCAAGAAGCAAAATGCCTCGAGCATCCCAAAAAACTGTTGCCATGACCTTTGTTCTTGACTGGTCCACTTTTGCTTTGACTGGACCATTTCCACCTCTTGGTAGCCAGTGCACTGAATGTGCTTTGTCTTCTGGGTCGTACTGGAAAACACGTTTCATTTCCTGTTGTAAGTGTTTGAAATTTCCATGAATGCTCTGCTCTTTTCTGCAGCTGATCTGGGCACAATGGTTTTGGCACCCATTGAGTGGAAAGTTGCTCCACTTTAATTTTTTGGTCAGAATTGCATAATCTCAACCGGTTGAGATGACTACGATGTTGGCTGTTGTTTCTATGGTCAATCATTGGTTTTCTTCAATTAGGACATGAACAAGATGAATTTTTTTTTTTTTTTTTTTCTCAAAAGTGATGTGGATGGCTCTGCCACTGCAGGCTTCATCTTCCACATGGTCTTCTCCCTTCTTGAAACAAGTTATCGATTTGTAAACGGCTGATTTCTTTGGGGCATTGTCCAAACTTTTCATAAAGCATCATTGATTTCATCATTCTTCACTGGTGCTTCACCCTAAATCTGATGTTTGTTCTTGCTTCAACTTTAGCAGAATTCATGTTCCTCTGATAGGGGCTCTTTTCAAATTGATGTCTAATCCTTCTTAATGCCTCAAACTATTTCCTGTTCAGACATGATATATCAAATTAGTATGAGTTTATTTTGGGACAAAAATTGAAATACCTCCATAACTTTTTCATAATATTTATTTTCCATGAACTTTTTGAAGTCCCCCTTATAAGAAAAACTGTAGACTGCTTTCTTCTAAGAACTGTAACATCAAGAATCAGGTAATAATCCACATTTACACTCTTAGAGATGTAGTTGCCCAGCAACTTGCTGTTGATGTAACTTCTAAACACAAACCACACAAACAAGTGGCGTTAGTGAGAAAAGTTGTATTAATGGTAGAATTGTTGCATTACAAATTTGTTTATTGTTAAAAGATCAGGCAAGATTATGTATCAAATAACTGTTCTTCATTAGATGGATTTCACATTGATTTAGTTATATATGTAACTCTTTGATTCTAAGCCAATTGTTTACAGTAAAACAGCCTAATAGTATTTATTGCCTTTAAAATATTTAGCAGTATTATATTACTGTGGTAGTACCATAACTAAACTTTGGGAGATTTCTCTCCATAGTCTGAGACTTCTGTAAGATTTGTCATATACATGATATTTATCTAGCTTGGTTATGAGGTATGTGTTTTATTAGAGTAAATTAAGAATTGATTCATATGAGGCTATCTGACCTATAGTTAGGTTTATGTTGCAGGTCAATATATTCCTGTAAACAAGACTTATTACATAATCATTGACAAACATCTTTCATCATGTATTAATTAATCCGGAAGAACATCACTTCTCTGATCCTTTTCCCCCCATATTTATTTCCAAAGATCTTCTCAGTAACATCTACATTAATGACCCTCTTACTTTCCCCTTTCAGTTTGGGCACCATCTGCTATGATTGTGCCACAGAGTACCTCAGTGACTAAAGAAAATTTTCTTGCCCCAAATCATATGCAATTTTCTTTATTTGTTAGTTTCCAAAGCAGAGGACAAAATAATAGGTACCTTTCTAGAGGCCAAGAATGGAACTGACGCCATTCTTGTCATTTATCCCACTTGTCTTATTGTGCTCTAGTTCTTCTTCTTTACAACTATGTGTGTGTGTTTGTGTTTATATTTGTAACATTTTAAGTTAGACTGACTCATTAAAACTTGAAGCCTTCTAAAAACATGAATGATATGTGAAAAATGATAGAAATGAGCAGAAGGCACACGTGTGGTATACATACACACACATCATTTGCTTTAATGCAAGTTCATGCTTGGTCACAGAGAAATAATAGGAAGAGATGCACATTAACTTTTTAGATTTTTGGAGGTTTTGTTGTTACTGTTGCTATACCATAATGTGCTGTTTCCTTAATATTTTTGTTATTTATTATTTCTATATTTATTTTATGGATTTTTAGTTCATCATCAATTTCCTTCAAAGTCAAAATAGTCACTGTTAAGGTCTGAAATATTTTAGCCATGGATGTAATATAATTTACAGCATTATTATTGGTATTTTAAAAATTAGCCACTGAATAATGTCTGCCTATTTTTTATGTATAAACGTGTGTTTGCAGTAATTACATGTTTTATGTCAAATCACAGTAGCTATATATGTGTATGTGTATATATATGTATATATATCCATTGATTTTATTACCTTTCAACCATCTCATATAAAGTAGAACTATGACTTGATACCTTAATACCTCTCATTTTATATCCTTTTCACTTTTAAAGTTATTTAAATGGCTACAACATTATTCTTAGTACTTTCATTATTAATTAATTTGCTTAACAAGCTATAGTAAATGCTATAAAGAATGGCGTGAACCCGGGAGGCGGAGCTTGCAGTGAGCTGAGATCTGGCCACTGCACTCCAGCCTGGGTGGCAGAGCAAAACTCCGTCTCAAAAAAAAAAAAAAAAAAAAAAAAAAATTCCGAAATAATCCTTGAGTAAATGGAAAACCACACAATAATAATGAAAACTGTAACTATTATTATTATGATTGTATTCCCAGTTTCATTAACTGCAAAAAAGGCTCCTAAAAATAGTCATTGCTATAATCTGATTAATAATTTAACAAGAAGCATTATAGGAGTTTATTACGCTCTCCTCACAAATCAGATGCAACTGAATTCAAATTAGGCTCTTTCAACTTAGCTGTACAGTGTTGGACAAGTTGCTAAAACTCTATACTCTCTATCTGATCTCTAAAATTTGGATCATATAATGCATACTTTCTTGGGCTTATTTTAATTTTATTTTTGGTGTTATATTAGATAAAGTATATAATGATTTACAGAGAATCTGAGATATACTAACCACTTAATAAATGTTATTTAGTGTTGTCATTAACATCATCATTATCATTTCTATTATTATAATCGTTAAGTACAAAAACTGTTGTTTTAATACATTAACTTTGGAAGTTTCTTCTATTTTCTATACGTAATTTACTGCTTTTTGTTTTTGCTCTTCAGTACAGTCTTAAACTTGTCCTGTTATGTACAGTTTTAATCTTGTCTTGAGAGATAATGATTGGGTGAGTAAGACTGTTCCAAGCATGGGATGAGCATGAACAGTGGCATGGGAGAAGAAAGTAAAGAACTATAGACAGCTGGACATAGCTCAAAGGTTGACCAGAGATGTGGTCAGCTTTTTTTTTTTTTTTTTTTTTTTTTTTTTTTTTTTTTTTTTTTTTTTTTTTTTTTGAGACAGAGTCTTGCTCTGTCGCCCAGGCTGTAGAGTGCAATGGTACAATCTTGGCTCACTGCAACCTCCATCTCCCGAGTTCAAGAGATTCTCCTGCCTCAGCCTCCCAAGTGCCTGGGACTCCAGGCACACGCCACCACGCCCAGCTAATTTTTCATATTTTTATTAGAGACGGGGTTTTACCATGTGGGCCAGGATGGTCTTGATCTCTTGACTTCGTGATCCACCACCCTTGGCTTCCCAAAGTGCTGGTATTATAGGCATGAGTCACCGCGTCCAGCCAGGCATCTTTTTATGACAGGCGTTCAGAGCTAGGCAAAGGAAGCTTGCATCTCTGTAGGATTTAAGGTCAAGAAGGGGTTATTTGTCTTAGGCCAATAAAGGTCCTAATTTTGAATCGAATCAAATGTGCTATAGCTCCATATTTTGCGTTGTGATGAAGAAAAGCAATAGAGGGAGTCTGCTTATGAATTTAAATTCAATTTGCATCCGTGAGCCTAGGAAGGCCTTAAGTAACTGTTGAGAAAAAAGAGAGAACATAGCTATACTTTGTGTCTGGTGTCCTTGCTTTGAACCTAATATATTATCAATTAAGTAAGGAAAAGGGGGCTATGAGATTTAGGACTGGTTGGTGGAGGACTCAGTTCAAACTTGGCCTATTGCCATATAGCCTCTTCAACATTGTAAATAAGGCCCAGGTCTTCTTGTTTATGCTAATATCAGATTTTAAAAGTTTTAAAAGTAACATATTTTTACAGAAATTTAAAATATTTTATATACTCGTGACATCTTTACAAAGTAGAAAAATACTTATAGTAAAATGAGCTTGCTACTAAATTGCAATTGTCCTTTGGGTCACACAAACCAAGTTCTTGCCTATGTAACACTTCATCACTTTCATGCATTTTTTCTGTCTCTTTAAGTGGTAAGGAGAAAATGAGCCTCTTAGCTCAAAGTAAGACTTTTCATGATTTGGAGTAAGTGCCAAGAGTGCGCTGATCCTCAGGTTCCTCATCTATGATATGAGAATTGTAATATTTACTTCACAGAGATGTCAAGAGGAGCAAAAGAGATGATGTACATAAATTGCTTAACTGATCTGGCAGTGGTAAGCACTCCGCAAAGGGTAGTTATTGAAATTATCAGTAATGATGATTACAAATAAATGAGTGCTGACATAGGCTTCCTAAATACAATAGAACTTGCACTGGATTTTAAAAGACAGTACGTAGTGGGTAATAAATGCATATTTGTTTAATTCAAAATGAGATAGAAACCAGAATGTAGGAGATGGAAACAAGCATACAAATTTTAAAAACCTCTCTTTTGAGTATGGCATGTATTTGACATTGTAAAGAAACTGAATTGCATAGAGCAGAGAATATGTTTAGATAGAGTATTGTCAGAGTTTGAAAGTTTTTAAAGTGAACAGGAATTTAGATTCCATTTGTTATAATGTAATAATGGAGCTATTCATGCTTAAATATGAAAGTATTATGACAGTGATATTTAATGATTATTCTAAAAATGGTAGATGAGAGGACTGGAAGAGGCAGGTCCCAGTTGAATACATAGGCTGGGGAAAAACCAAGAACACCTTTCCTAACATGGTTGGGCAGTGAAAATCTGGAGGATGGTACACATAAGAAACAGGCTGTCACTGAAAAACTGCTGGGATTTGTTGACATCTTTTACCCATATCTCTAGTTCATATCCAGTTAGTCATCTTGAAATTCTTCAAATAATTGTTTTTTACATCAACAGTCAGTTAAGGGAAAATAATGGTTGTGGGAGAAATTAGGTACTAGATATATTGAGTATGAAGGACTTTAATTTATTCAGATAAAATTTTTGGCATTTGAAAAGAGATAAAGAATGAGAAGTGGGATAAATATAAATAAAGGTAAAGAGTTACCATTTATTGCTATTGACATTATGGTTAAAACTATGTGGATACATGCATTGTTTAAGGGAACCAGTGTTTAAGGGTTATATAAAAACAGAAGGGTAAATGACTTTTAAGATTCTGAACAATAAAATAGTAATAAGACTTGGGATTTGAGCCATTGTGGAAAAGAGTGTGGTGTTCCTCAAGGATCTAGAACTAGAAATATCATATGACCCAGCCATCACATTACTGGGTATATACCCAAAGGATTATAAATCATGCTGCTATAAAGACACATGCACACATATGTTTATTGTGGCACTATTCACAATAGCAAAGACTTGGAATCAACCCAAATGTCCATCAGTGACAGATTGGATTAAGAAAATGTGGCACATACACACCATGGAATACTATGCAGCCATAAAAAAGGATGAGTTCGTGTCCTTTGTAGGGACATAGGTGCAGCTAGAAATCATCATTCTCAGCAAACTTTCGCAAGAACAGAAAACCAAATACTGTATGTTCTCACTCATAGGTGGGAATTAAACAATGAGATCACTTGGACATGGGAAGGGGAACATCACACACTGGGGCCTATTCTGGGGAGTGGGGAGGGATTGGGAGTTACAACTGATGTAAATGACGAGTTGATGGGTGCTGACGAGTTGATGGGTGCAGCACACCAACATGGCACATGTATACGTATGTAACAATCCTGCACGTTGTGCATATGTACCCTAGAACTTCAAGTATAATAAAAATAAAAGAAAAGATAAAATTCCTAATGTACTTGGAAGTAAAATGAAAATAATACTATGTTAAATATTTTCTTAATTTCCATTAATTTTAGTGAAAATTATCATCCTGGAAATTTTTAAATTCAAGGCCCAAAGTAGCTAAGAATGTATCAGTTTTCATAACTTCTTTAAAAATATGTTTGGGGCAGTGTGTTCCCTTATATATCCAGGTAGCTACCAGAGGCAGTTATTGTAATTAGATTTTTGGCATTCTCCAGGGTGGTGCCTTGCACGTTTCTGAATTTAGTGTTTGGTCAGTGTATTAATCCATTATCACACTACTATGAAGAAATATCTGAGACTGGGTTATTTATAAAGAAAATAAGTTTAATTGACATACAGTTCCACATGGCTGGGGAGGCCTCAGGAAACAGACAATCATGGCAGAAGGCACCTCTTCAGAGGGCAGCAGGAGAGAGAATGAGTGCTGAGTGACGGGGGATGGCCCTTATAAAAACATCAGATCTTGTGAAAATTCACCATTATGAGAACAGCATGGAGGAACCATATCAATCAGCTAATCACCACTTTATCAATTTACTATTTCTCTCTACATCTCCCTTTAATTTCTCTTTTTTTTTTTCTGAATTTTCCCTGGATCCTAAAAACATTTGAAGACATGAGGTTTTTTTACAATGATTTTAATTTCTCTTTTTTTTTTTCTGAATTTTCCCTGGATCCTAAAAACATTTGAAGACATGAGGTTTTTTTACAATGATTTTACAAGACATGAAGCAAAAGATATAACTTGCTTTAAACGAAATTAGTATATTCCAACCAGATGCAGTGGCTCATGCCTGTAATCCTAGGTATTAGAAGGCTGAGGCAGAAAGATTTCTTGAGCCCACAAGTTCCAGGCTGCTTTGAGCTGTGATCTTACACTGCAGTCCAGCCAGGCATCACAGTGAGACCCTGTCCCCACAAAATAAAAAAAGGTAGTGTATTCCTTTACAAAATTATTTATTATTAGACTGCCAGAGAGCTAGGTTAAATGACAAAATCTCTGATGGATTAAAGTAAGCAAATACCATAATATACAGGCATTAAAACAAGCAATGGTAAGATTCAGATGAAAGAAAGTTTAAAATTAAAAAGAAAGAATAAGTAGAAATGAGTGAAGAAAAATAGAAAACTAAAAATGATAAAATGGGAATTATTAATTTTGGACAGATAATTATATATTTAAAAATCTTTTATTGTTACATTTTTTAATCTAATGCTATATGTAAGAAAAGGAAATTTGACAGTAGAGATTACAAAGTCAAATGCATACCATGACCAGGTAGATGACATAAGGAAATGAAGAGGACTGCAATGAACCCTGTCACAGGGAACATGTAGCATTCTGTTGTAAAAGAAGCCGTGTCACTCAGCTTCACTGTTATCATACAGAAATGTTAGCCAATTTTAATATAATCATGCAATTTATTAATTACTGTCTTTTTATGAACTTTTTCTTCTTTTAATTTTAGCAAATAATTCAAGAATTTTAAACAGTGTAGAGGGCAAACAAAAAATGTAATAGAACACGTTTAGTTTGTGGCTTGCGACTTTTTGCAACCTTTGTTTTAGAAACTTAATGAGTCCTAGATCAGTGCTTCCGCAACTTAAGTGTGCACGGGGGATACTATAACAAGGCAGATTCTAACAGAACAGAGCTCTCAGAAATAATACCACACATCTACAGCCATCTGATCTTTGACAAACCTGACGAAAACAAGAAATGGTGAAAGGATTCCCTATTTAATAAATGGTGCTGGGAAAACTGGCTAGCCATACGTAGAAAGCTGAAACTGGATCCCTTCCTTACACCTTATACAAAAATTAATTCAAGATGGATTAGAGACTTAAATGTTAGACCTAAAACCATAAAAAACACTAGAAGAAAACCTAGGCAATACCATTCAGGACATAGGCATAGGGAAGGACTTCATGTCTAAAACACCAAAAGCAATGGCAACAAAAGCCAAAATTGACAAATGGGATCTAATTAAACTAAAGAGCTTCTGCACAGCAAAAGAAACTACCATCAGAGTGAACAGGCAACCTACAGAATGGGAGAAAATGTTTGCAATCTACTCATCTGACAAAGGGTTAATATCCAGAACCTACAAAGAACTAATATCCAGAACCTACAAAGAACTCAAACAAATTTACAAGAAAAAAACAAACAACCCTATTAAAAAGTGGGCAAAGGATATAAACAGACACTTCTCAAAAGAAGACATTTACGCAGCCAACAGACACAGAAAAAATGCTTATCATCACTGGCCATCAGAGAAATGCAAATCAAAACCACAATGAGATAGCATCTCACACTAGTTAGAATGGCGATCATTAAAAAGTCAGGAAACAACAGGTGCTGGAGAGGATGTGGATAAATAGGAACACTTTTACACTGTTGGTGGGACTGTAAACTAGTTCAACCATTGTGGAAGATAGTGTGGTGATTCCTCAAGGATCTGGAACTAGAAATACCATTTGACCCAGCCATCCCATTACTGGGGATATACCCAAAGGATTATAAATCATGCTATTATAAAGACACATGCACATGTATGTTTATTGTGGCACTATTCACAATAGCAAAGACTTGGAATCAACCCAAATGTCCATCAATGATAGACTGGATTAAGAAAATGTGGCACATACACACCATGGAATACTATGCAGCCATAAAAAAAGATGAGTTCATGTCCTTTGTAGGGACATAGATGAAGCTGGAAACCATCATTCTCAGCAAACTTTCGCAAGGACAAAACAACCAAACACTGCATGGTCTCACTCATAGGTGGAAATTGAACAATGAAAACACTTGGACACAGGAAGGGGAACATCACACACCAGGGCCTGTCATGGGGTTGGGGGAGAGGGGAGGGATAGCATTATGAGATATACCCAATGTAAATGATGAGTTAATGGGTGCAGCACACCAACATGGCACATGTATACATATGTAACCTGCACTTTGTGCACATGTACCCTAGAACATAAAGTATAATAAAAAATTTAAAAAAAGAATAATGGTCTCCAGTCTCATCTAGCTCACTGCAAATGCTGTTAATTCATTCCTTTTTATGGCTCTGTAGTATTCCATTGTATTATAGACCACAATTTCTTTGTCCATTCATTGATTGACGGGCATTTGGGTTGCTTCCACGATTTTGCTATTGTGAATTGTACCGCTGTAAACTTGTGTGTGCAAGTATCTTTTCTGAATGACTTATTTTCCTCTGGGTAGATATTCAATAGTGGGATTGCTGGATTAAATGGTACTTCTACTTTTAGTTCTTTAAGTATAACATTGTTTTTCATAGTGGCTGTACTAGTTTACATTTCCAGCAGCAGTGTAGAAGTGTTCCCTGTTCACCGCATCCATGCCAACATCTACTGTTTTTTGATTATGGCCATTCTTGCAGGAGTAAGTTGGTATCACATTGTGGTTTTGATTTGCATTTCCCTGATAATTAGTGATGTTGAGCATTTTTTCATATGTTTGTTTCCATCTGTATATCTTCTTTTGAGAATTGTCTATTCATGTCCTTAGCTCATTTTTTGATGGGAATGTTTATTTTTTTTCTTACTGATTTGAATTCGTTGTAGATTCTGGGTATTAGTCCTTTGTCAGATGTACAGATTGTGAAGATTTTGTCCCACTCTGTGGTTGTCTGTTTTCTCTGCTGACTGTTCCTTTTGCTGTGCAAAAGCTCTTTTGTTTAATTAAGTCCCAGCTATTTATCTTTGTTTTCATTGCATTTGCTTTCGGTTCTTGGTCATGAAATCCTTAACTAAGCCAATGTCTAGAAGGGTTTTTCCAATGTTATCTTCTAGAATTTGTGTAGTTTCAGGTCTTAGGTTTAAGCCCTTAATCCATCTTGAGTTGATTTTTGTATAATGTGAGAGATGAGGATCCAGTTTCATTCTCCTACATGTGGCTAGCCAATTATCCTAGCACCATTGGTTGAAAAGGGTGTCCTTTCCTCACTTTATGTTTTTGTTTGCTTGGACACCATTAAGAGTCTTCTAGGGCTGCTGCATGAAAACACCACGGGTGGGTGGATTAAACAACAGAAATGTATTTTCTCAGAGTTCTGGAGGCCAGAGTCAAAGGCTGTGCAAGGGTGTTGTTCTGAGGACTATCCTTTGACTGTAGAGCTGTCTTTTTTTTTTTTTTTTTTTTTTTGAGAGAAAGTGTATCTCAGCTTCCTCAAGCGGGTTTCACCATTCTCTGCTTTCCTCAGGTAGCGGGCGACAGTCGCAGCCACCACGCACGGCAGTTTTTTGAGTTGTGGCAGACGGGATAGGTTTGTTGGTCGACGTTCCGACTCGTGTCGCCCTCGGCTCCCAAAGTTGGGATAAGGCTTACGACGCCCGGCATGGCTGTCTTTTCACTGTGTCAACACATGACCTCTTCTCTGCATGCTGGGACAGGGTTTAGGGGGTGTAGTTATCCAGTTTCTCTACTTTTTATAAGGACACCAGTCCTATCAGATTAAGGCCTCACTCTTCTGATCTTATGACCTTGTTTAACCTTCCTAAAAAGCCCTGTCTTCAAATATAGTCACATTGGGGGTTAGGGCTTCAACATACAAATTTGGAAGAGACACAATTCAGTCCATAAATGAGATCATTTATCAGTATTAGATTAATTTATACAACTATAGTAATCATTGGTGATTTAAAAATATAATAACATTTTTATATTTTTGATATCATTTTATGAAAAGAATGGTTAAAATCCATGTAAATAAAGTTATGCTTTATAAATTCATTTAATGCATGGAGTTAAAAGCAGAGACATTTTTTAAAAAGCTATTTTTGTTAATATTATTCAAAATGCCGTATTAAGTGTTCTAAGTTATATATCTATGTTTTATTGGTGATTGTCTTATGGGAAAAATACATATTATTAATGAGAAAATTATCTGGAAATATTTCAGAAATCTGTTAACAATCACTTTTTTATAACAACACTTTCCAATAGCTGGACACTGTGGTTTGTGGTTGTTGTAGATCCCCCTGAATTCATGTATTGTATGATCTGGTTTCCTTTTAAGGAATTTTTGAATCCTTAACACTGAAAGGTGCAATTTGTAACATGGAGCTGATTAAAGTCACTGTTTTTTTTTTTTTTTTTTTTTTTTTTTTCCCCATAATTTTTATATCCTCTGTGATGTGTAAGCAGTCCAATGAGGTTTGGATAATAACCAAATTGTCATTTTAATTCACTATAATTTTTGGAGGAAACAATATTTGGAATCTTATCTTGCACAAACCAGGTCACACAGTGAAAACTGCCAGGCTTCTTAATATAATCATAATTTATATCAGATATGCAGTAGTGAGCATCACAGAACATATTCTAATACTTGTTTCAACTTCATTCTTGTTCCATGAATAGCATGTAAATGGTCTCTGAGCAGATTTTGCCAATCAAATTTATATTTTTTGGGAGGCTAGCACCTTGAGATGGCGATCCCTGACTTCTTAGCCTCACTGCCACCGAATGACATATCAAATTTTTTAGGACATTTTCTTAGTTTTGAAGGTATTTATCTGCTATATTCCTAATTGTCATTGTTGATACTTGATTTTTTTTTTTTTTTTTTTTTTTTTTTTTTTTTTTTTTTTACTATATGGTTAATTGTCATTGTTGATTTAGCTGGTCTGATTGTGTAGGCTTTTCTCTTCAAGGTACGTTTTCTGAACACTAAAGACAGTTTTCCTCAATAGAAACCTGTTCTCCTCAGTATGTACTTATAGTTATTTGTGAATCCTTGTAAATTTGATATTTCGTAGTTCTTTGTGTGCTAGTTAGCTTAAAAACATTATCATGATTTGTAGATGAACAAATATAAAGCATATATATAAGCCGAAACAAGGATATCAGGTTATATGTCATTGATTATGGAAGAGAAAGATTTACTGACTTATCAAATATAATGTTTCCCACATATACTTTTTCTTTTATTTTTTTATACCTCAGAAAGCTATTTGTAGCTAAGGAAATATTTTTATTAAAATTAAGTTTGAAATGAAGTTGTAAAATTTTTTCAGTACTTACAATTTACTTTGAGTGGTAATGCTGAATTTGCAATAGATTGTCACTATTTTTAATGACAACTTGGTTTATGGTCCTTAATATTGTCTCATTTTCTGTAATTTCATTTTAGAATTGTTATAATTTTCCTTATTTGCTTCATATTTTCCCATAAGTCTTATGCCAGATATATTCTTATTTCTCTTCTAAGTGGAAATATATTATTCCAAAACAACTGTAAAGAACTTTAGTCAGTGTAAAAAGAAAACGTCATCTAATCAAGAAAACCAAAGAGTTCACAAGATAATTTGAGCATTTTATTCTTTTTTTTTTTTTTTTTTTGAGACGGAGTCTTGCTCTGTCGCCCAGGCTGGAGTGCAGTGGCCAGATCTCAGCTCACTGCAAGCTCCGCCTCCCGGGTTCACGCCATTCTCCTGCCTCAGCCTCCCGAGTAGCTGGGACTACAGGCGCCCGCCAGGTCGCCCGGCTAGTTTTTTGTATTTTTTAGTAGAGACGGGGTTTCACCATGTTAGCCAGGATGGTCTCGATCTCCTGACCTCGTGATCCGCCCGTCTCGGCCTCCCAAAGTGCTGGGATTACAGGCTTGAGCCACCGCGCCCGGCCCGAGCATTTTATTCTTATATAGGTTATATATCTTTGAGAACTTTAGTTTGACTGATTTAATTGCATGTCTTTGCAAACCTTATTTTGTGTTCCTGAAAGAAAAGATTTTAGTCATGTATTGTGAATGACAGGAAGGCTAATTTCTGTTTTAAACATTTTTTTTTTTTCAAAAATTAAATGACCAGAAATTTTTATAAATATTTTATAAAATATTTGACTTTAAGATTTAAATATTTTGTCTATTTTACAAAATACTTGACTTATTTAAACTTGAGTCAGAGACTGTAATTCATTCAGTTAGCAGTCTGATAAACACACACACACACACACACACATGCACGCACGCACACACAAATAATCTGTCACAGCTTCCTAACTCAGAAGACTGCCCTCCCTGTCTCCCACTGAAATAAGTGATCCTGAATGGATAGTGTATTGGCATGCATAAAATGCAAGTCAGTCTTAATAGCCAGAATAGTGTATTTTGAGGATGGGGGAGAATGGAATTTATTTAGAGTCTGCTCACAGCTTAATCTGCCACCACAAATGTCAGTGGCCTTGGCTTTCATTCCTTGCTTCTTTTGATGAGCCACAAAACTTTTTTGCCCTCTCCTCAATAGCAAAGGTATAATTTGCCATAATAATCAAAACTTTGCATCATTATGGTCACAGCTGATTCAGCTTCTTTAATGTTACATTTTAGAGGGGGAAAAATAAGTATGAGCCTTCTGGGAGAGCTTACATTGTTGTCAGCCTTTTTATTCCCTTTCTTTGGTGTTTTGTTTTGCTTGTAAAGGCTGCCCAGTTGCATTATCCCTGGCTTCCCTACTCTGCAAATTGCTGACTGAGAATTCTTTATTAGCAGTAGTAGGAGTCAAGGGGCTTTAGATAGAAATTCATTTTTTTGAAAGAAAAAAAATTCAGTTTCTAATTGGGCACAGGACAACTTGGAAAAGCAAAGCATGCACAGTGTAAAAATTTTGGCAATACATGCTCTGAATCACTTCCCGAGTATTCTCCCATCTCCCTTTCCTCCCATTTCCCTAAACAATCAACTAGCTGTATGCTAGGTTGATTCAAAAGAATGGCTAATTGCATAAGGAACTAGAACTACTTAAGAAAGGAAAGTTGCAGCTTAGAATTGAGATATGTAATATTCTATATTTGAAGTAAATTTTGAACATTCTTCAGTTAACTAACCAGTTTACCAGAGATGTGTAGAATGTAGAATTGTGTCATTCCACAGTGTACACTAGATGTGTTTAGATGTGTTTCACAGTTCTTATTATATTCAACATACTGGCATCTGGAAGCACAATTTCTCCAATCCTTGATCCTCTTCCCATTAGCTGTTTGGTATCTGTGAGTCATAAGTTCAAATCTACAGTGGAATTCATAGATAATAATAAACTGGTAGTTCTTAAAAGTTTTATAAATTTATATATAATCATGAATATATGCTGGTTTAGTTGTCACACTACCTATTGTGAAGTAGTATAAATCCATCTGTAAATCCAATTACATTTTCCAGTGTAAATCCATATTTAAAATGAATTATCTAACAAAAAAATTATGTAACTCATTTTCAAATATGTAAGTTTTTTTTAGGAAAGCAGCAAATATAGATGCCTTAGGTATATTTTCTGTCAAATGTAAATTATTTTCATTTATTTTTTTCATAGATCTCTGGCTGTAGTTTATTCTTATCTAAGTGTCTAAGTTGGACATGAACTTCAGAATAAATATGAATATTACATTTTGAAACATTAAGAATTCAGTGTAATGATGATTATAGTAGCATGTTCTCTAATTTTTAAGCATCGATGTATTTTTTCAATGAATACATCTATTTAAGTATTATCTGTAGCTATGATTCTGTTGTCAATGATAATGAGGTAAAATAAATATCAGTTAAAAGCCTACTTATTTTCATGTTCTATCTTTTAGTTACACAAAAGTGATCATTTCCTTAATAATGTCTTAACAAGATATGATGAAAGTAAATTGATTTTATATTGTATATTTTGCAAATACAAATCTGCATGGGCTACTTAGTCTGATCACACAATTCTAACCATAGAATACCTTTAAAAGCTATACTATCCAACAACATTTAAATTTAAAAATTGTGTAATATTACATCATGCAAATAGGAATCTGATACTTAAGTCTGATATTATAATTATAGTGGGATAGATACCAAACTGCTAAATTTGATCTCTGCTGTTATTTTTTAAATTAGTGTATATTGTATACAATCAGTAAATATATTTTTTCATGTTTTAAAGGTATGTTTTTATAGGCAGTAAAATGCCCATATTTTTTATCTTCATGGCACAAATTTTAAAAATTAGGCTGCAAGTAATATTTGACAACTGCCTATCACCTTTAAATTTCAATTGTTTTATAATTAAAACTTAATAGCTCTTTTAAAAAGTATAGTTTTTAATGAAAGATTTAGGTATACAGTTGTATATATGTTTTAAATTATATTTTTGCTACTCTTAGACCAAAATTGCTAAATTTTATTCAATATTTCTATTGAATTATTTACTTTTTTATAAAGATAGTGCTGGCATTGGCTGTGTTGGCATTGGTAAAATTAAGCTTTATATTCTGGAAATATTGCAATTTATAAACCATATTTTAATTGAAGAATTGAGAAATAGCATTCTTTGGATCTCATAACCCATCAGCATCTAAGCACATTTGGCATGAGTGTCAGGAAGAAAACAAGTCACACTAGATAGTTTACATGACTTTATTTTTTTTCTTTTTACCAATTAGAGAGTGTATTGATTTTTAAAGAGCTAGATTAAATTCTTAGGACATCAAAATGGGCTTGTAGTTGCTAAGAAAATATAATGTGTGAGTATATGTTTAAAAGACGAAACAGGTGGTGCATAATCTAAAAGCATGTACTGTAAGCCCTATTTGTGTTTTCTTTAAAATTAGCTGCTAATTTGGCCATTCCTTTTTTAAATTTATTTCTCCATTATATTGAGTTACAAAGTCTTTATTTTAGTATACTGATGAAAGTATCTGGCTACAGATTTGAAAGTCATACTTTTGCCAGATTTGCCAGCACAGAAAATAAAAAATGATAGCTACTGAATTTAGAACATTATAATAAAGTAGAAAATCTTTATAGATTAAACTGAATATTTATTATAACTCTTTGAAAGTTTCAATTATACAATTTGTCTCATTTTTATAACCTAACCTCAGTAAAAAAAACCTTTGTATGTGAAACTTTTTAAATGTTATATATATACAAAATTATATGCTTTAAATGGATACAATTTATTTTACATATTCAGTCAAATTTTGTTATTATATTGTCTACTAAAATGTCATATGAGTTAGAAACCTGTTTACCCTGTTCTACTTTTCAAATGCAGAGAAACTCAAGCTTCAGCTGTTTTTCATATTAATCAAATGATAACATGACAACCGCATGCCAGACATTGTCAGATAGATGTTATTATTTTATTGTAGATGAATCAGTTGAGGATTGTGGAGGTTAAATAATTTGCCTAAGGCCATATAGATAACATTCGCCAAAAATGGATTCCAAAATGGTAATAGTTCAGCTACAGGCCCCTTGCCCTAACCATTGTTCTACTTTGTTAAGGGAAAGCTTTCTTCTAACCATGCACTCTCACACATCGTGAATTTTGTCTTCTACTATAGAAAGTCTGCTACATATTTCTGAGTAGTAAGAGTGCCAATAAAAGAGTTAATCTGTCATAACATTTTACTTTTCAGAGTAAAATGCTTTTGAAGGTCAAAATTGCAGTTATGATGTTATTTACAGACAGCCCATATGCAAAACCTTCCCTCTTTGATATACTAACTCCAGAAAGAGTCACTCTGTCTTGGTGTCAGCTTTCAAAGATGTCACTGCTTAATCAGTATGATATATTTACCTAGGCTATTTGACTGGAGGTGTCTAGACAAGGAAAGCATAGAAACACATATGGTTTGATTCAAATAATGTAGAGTCTTCCTGAAAGCGTCAGATCAGAATAATTAAGGAAGGCTTTATCATTTACATTGTATGAACCAAATTGAAATGTTGTTACACAAAAGCTGCCTTATCCTGAAACTTTTAGTAAAGTATGAGTTCAAATTATTTATGGACCTTGGGATAGACTTGGGATAATACTGAGATTACACATTTGTAAAACATAGAATTAAAAAAAAAACCTTCAGTAACTTTTATGTGTTGGATGTTGAACTCACTTGTTTAGAATCCATGTTGAGTTGGCTTAAAAATTTAAACTAAAAATTTCCTCTGAGAAAAATCTGTTAATAAGATGAGACTGTATCATACCTAACAATAGCAAAATGTGGACTTATTAATACCTAATTTAGACATCTCTGTTTCAGCCTGATTAACTCACAAATCATTAGTTAAGTAGGTCTCAGTCTAAACCACTGAATTTTTCATCAAGGAAGAAAAGTGAAGAATTTAGATGATTTTAGACACACACTGAAAGAGTAGCATGAGTTAGTAATCTTGTGTAGATTTTAAAGAATTTTCAGTATGGTCACTGAAAGTGACCATGATTTCTGTGGTAGAAAGGGTCATTTTATTTTCCTTAAAATCTTGGTAAATATGTATACACTAATCATTAATAAAAATCAGCAGTTGCTACTAAGTTTGGTCATTCAGCAGCATTTACTGAGAGCCCATGATATGCCAAATATTAGATTAGGCATTATTATAATAAAAAAGTTGCTACAGGAGTCCCGAGGAAAAAAGAGATGACTTCCAGTTACATGAGGGAAGCAACAGAGATTGTTTTGAATTCAGAAATGAGAATTGGAGCTTCCAGGAAAGGTAAACCTGTAGAGATGGGGCTAGCATATAGACATCCAATCAGAAGAAATAATGCTAATTAAGGCAAGGATGTGGGAAAGGGCAAGGAATATTTGATGCTGAAAAGTTTTCTTTGGCTTGCACACAGTAACAGAAGGGCTGAGATAGAGTGGAAGTTAACTCTGGACTCATACTAGGAAGACTTTGGAAACCTCTAAGATTCTCTGATATGGGACTATGAAAGTCTATTATATATAAAGAATAGTAGGTCATTGTGAATGCCTTCATTTTGAAGTGATAGAAAGTTTCTTTGTTAGGGACAGTGCAGTGTCAGTTTTCCACAAATAGATCCCTTTACAAACACAGTACTGGTATGGAAGGAATAACATTGTTTTACTTCTAGTGTTGTGATAAAATAAGGTTATGTGATATTCTCTGATTCTGATCAATGCTTTTAGATACAAAGATGCAAATTTTTCTTTAGACAAAAGTTACACGTTCTACTTCAGTGGAAAGCTTTTTTTCCCAGTGGGCACATTTAAAAAATAAAAAGCAATAATGACTTATTCTTTCTTGAAAAAAAAAATGAATGAAAAGCAGAACATTCTTTGTTTCTGTGGTAAACGTGCGAATGTAATTATTATCTTTTATTTTCTGGTTTAGCATTTGTTTTCTCACCTTTAAGAAAACACAGACAATCTTCACAATAGAATATTGGGTTCTGTTTCCTTTGATGTAGTAATGCATATACAATATTTCACTAATGATTAACTGGTGTGCTGCTGAGGCTTCCCCAGACAAAACTGCCTTTCAGCAGATTCCTTATCTGCTATCAGGGGAGTGTTTACAGCAGCTAAAACTCTTAAGCGCCTTGTCTCAGAGACTGATGGGGATAATTAAGCCAGTGTTTGCCAGCCCTCTGCTCTTCTTTGTGAGGTTGGAAACTAGGAAAAAACAGATACATTAGCCCAAAACAAAACCCTGTAAATTCATGTTCAGCAATTTGATGTAGATTTTATTGGTTGATTTTACTCTAAACCTTCCACTTTTTTTCTGATAGAAACCTATTTGAACTTTTAGGCAGAATAGAAAACTGCCTTCTCAATACAGAGCATCAAATTTTCTATCAAAGAGATATAGATTGATGGAGATATATATGTATATATGTATATATATGTGTATATATATACATACGTTTTTAAAATATGTAAATATTTCTGATTTCCTTTTATATATCACATTTAGAACAAGTTTGGATATATACAATAGTATTTCATAAGAGTGCACAGTATTCTGAGTCAAGACATTTTAAAGTGGGCTTTTTGAAGACTTTATGTTTTTTAAGAATATCTGTTGTGAAATTATGTGGCAAAATATAATGTTGCATTGGTTTATTTTCCCTCATGCTCTGGATTTCTAGAAGAAGAGTTCTCATAATCAGTTTTAAATGAATTGTCCAGAGATGCAGCTGAAATAAAATAAGTTATACCAGTTACTCATGCAATAAATTTGGATAATATACTTTTCTAAACTTAATTTATATTCAATGAATGTATTCATCTTTTTTCATATATTGTATATATCTTTTGACCTCCAAGTTTTCATAATGAAAGTTAGATTTTGAATCCAATATTTAAGGCTGGTGAGTTGTCGCTAATAAATTATTAAAATATGAGAATTTCTGTACCTCTTTTCTTTAATTCACTCTGAATGAATTGGTGAAAATGACAACATTTAGCCTTTGTGATGGGAAAAAGAAAAATATTTTTTCTCAGAGGAAATTTTTAGTTTAAATTTTTAAGCCAACTCAACATGAATTCTAAACAAGTGAGTTCAACATCTAAACAAATAAAAGTTACTGAAGGTTTTTTTTTAATTCTATGTTTTACAAATGTGTAATCTCAGTATTATCCCAAGTCTATCCCAATAGTTAAGTATTCAGCTATTCTATCATTTTTCATGTTACTTAAATCAGTGATTCATAATTTAAACAGGGTAAATATATATGCCAAAATTTCACAGAATGGAAAATATAACCTCATTAATCAAGAAATACAAATTGAAAACTCCAATTATAAATTAGCTAAGATGTCATGTAAGATGATTCAATCAAGGAATAAGAATTTACTCCCATATGAACATTTATAATCTTCAGCTATTTGAATGGCACACTTTTTGGACAAATTATTTGTCTACAACTGCACCTTCCTTGTCCATGTTTTCTGAGGTAAACATAATTTTTTTTTTAAGTGCTAAGAACTGAGTGTGTTATTTGGTACAAAATGCTGTTTGCTGATTACCAAATGTAAAATTGTAGGAAAAGATAATTTTAAAATATTTAAGTGTATGTTAAAAATAGTAATCTGATGATATTATCAGCACAGGTCACTTAAGTATTTTATGAATTCTCCTTCAGGAAAGATTTAAATAGTTCTTTTTTAAACAAGTGTATTCATGTATGAGAAAATAGGTATCTGTTCTTTTGGAAAGGAAAATATAAATAATAGTTTGAAGATTTTTCCTGTCAAGCAAATTTGTCTCAGAAACCTGAAGACATCTATGGGAAGTCATTTAGAAATGCTCTGAAAAGCAAAATGTGGCCTAGAAAATGTACTTTGACAAATAGGAGAGCAGAGTACACTATGTTCAAAAGTAATCTAATGATGATTCTGGGTGAGGCCAGTGGAAATCAAATGAATCCAACACCATGAAATCCATTATTGTTTGACCATTATCTAAACCTCACAGCTCAGAAAGGATACTTTGTCCCCCCACACCACGCTGTGTTTACCTACTATATTCTTGCAGTGTAATGTAGTAACCAAGTGACCATGGGGCTGAACAATTTCAAGTCTCCCACACAGTGGAGGGCAGCACACGGTCCCTGTGATAGAAAGCTACATTTCTGCACTATCCAGTGTTAAACAGTTCGAAGGAGGTTAGTAAAAGGAAAATGTTGGTTGTGTTTATTAGACCATTTTCAGGGTCTGGGCTTCTCTGTGGGCAAACATACATTTCCATAAAATGAAGATGGGAAAAGGAAAGGTGACATGTTTTAAAATATTGAGCTTGATAAAACAAGCTGATTTTTATTGTGTATTTCTGCTGAATTATCTTTTGCCTATTTACCATAATTTATAATAATTTAATATATTTAAATAACTTTGTATACTGCTTATACTTTGAATCTAGTTTAAAAGTCGTATTCTCACAGCATTCATGCTTCATGGATGGACAGATGGATCCACTTGAGCACTTTTCTTTGATAAATTGGCCTTACTAATTTATCTTAATAATATGAGGGCACCATCTAAAGGAACTTTATAATTTATCATCATAAGGAGGTAACCATACAGTATTTAAAAGAAAATGAATCCTTTTTTTTTTTTTTTAATTTTAAAACTCATTGTTCGGAATGAAATAATAAAGACCTGTATTGTAAACAAAAATAAAATGGGGAAAAAAGCAAAAGCTGAGAGGCATATGATATTCAGGAATAGCAAATTTGCTCATATAATTTTTGAAGGATAAAACACTTATGTATAAGACACTATTATGTATCTTATGATTTTATTTATATATGTTAAAATTCAAATGACATGTTTAAAATAATTTTTTCTTAGGCCACAAAAATCCTTTAAAATGATAATGAGAGGAAAATATACTTATGTTTGATTGATGTGATCTAGAATTTAACAATACATTTTAATCAATAGGGTGTTTCTATGTATAAGTTTCTAAGGTAGCAAAACCAAGCAATTTATTTTCACTTTATTTCACATAAAAATAGCATCATAGGTGATGTTCAAGTAATTTGACTCAATATGAGCATTCATACTATTAGGATAAAAGTTGGAAAGATCAATTTATCAAGGAATGGTTTTTTACATGGGTCCATCTGTCCGTCTGTGACTCAGGAGTGATTATGATTTAAAAATAGAGGGCATGTATAGACAGTTGCAAAAAGAGGATACTTAAATGTATTGACTTATTTTTAGATAAGCAGGTAAAAATAACAAAAAAACCTACTTTAGGGGACAAATATGTGATAAATTATGAAGATCATGCTTTTGTGAAATGTATTTTTGATACTTACTTTAAAAGTAATTTTGCCATTGGAAAGAGGAGAAGTAGCTGAGAAAAACAAATTATGCCATTAGTAGAGCCATCAGATTTATTTTTTACAAGGCTTTATTCTCTATAAACTAAAGTGAACAAGTACAGAATTTAGGGTGGGACATCTGAGGCAGACCCATTGGCTCTGCCTGTGGCTGATGGAAGTGTGTACAACTTGATTAATGAGGTCTTGCTGCTCCTGTGAAAACATATCTGTAATTTGTGTAGTTGTATGAGGATCAGTACAGCACCATGGCTGACTGCCCCCTCCAAAGTACTGTCTGAAGCATTCTACAAAGAGCAGTTTGGGACAGCGAGTAATCTTTAAAGGTGGGTTTGTTAATAGAATCAGCTTTTTACAGAAAAGATCAATTGCTTTTATGTTCAGAGTTGAATATATAATAATTGTAAGGATAAACAATAACTGTTTTATACCCTCTGGGAGTTTATTTGAAATGTATTACTATATATAAAGAGGAATTAATTTAATTTTATTTGGTGCTTTTTCCTTAGTGTCAGTGGGATTGAACTGCACATTTCAAATTTACCCTTACAATTGACATGACTAACTTCCTTAGAAAAGGTTGGAAGAGAGATGGGAACAGGTGATACCATAGGTTAGAATATGTTAGATGATTATATACACACACACACACACACACACACATACATACATGCATGTACATATATACATAAATATACACATGCATATATATCTATCACACTTAATATAATATATACCCTTTAAAGGATATGTTTTAGTTACATCCTATAATAAACTCCATTCTGACAAGATGACTACCTGTTCATTTATGAGCATATTACAATGATTTGCAAGGTTTTAAAATGTCATTTATTGAGAAGCTGGGAAAAATAGGCTCATAACTATGACAATAACCAGCAGCCTTGCTATGCCTTAAAGTTTTAGTGGGGTGATTTCTTATCTCCCCTGGATTTTTCCATAGCTGTTAAGCCAAAGCTGGGCCAAGTGCCACTCAACATTCAATGACTATTTAAAGACTTCAGTGGGTTTGTAGATCAAGACCCTTTTATTTCCAAATGGAGCAAACTTCATAGTTTAGTTCAAACCATTTTTCCTCTCACCATGCAGAAGCTCATTCTAAAGTTTATTATGGAGCTGATAGTTTGCTTATAGTCCAATACTGTAGTACAAAACCCTAGAACCTAGATAATAATAAACTGTTATTATTATTCATAATTTTATCAAAGATGTAGTAGTCTTGTTTATAAAATACAAGGTAAAATTATACACAAAGTGCCAAGTGCAATGGAGTTTATATACTATGAAGCATAGATAGCATAAATAGTTGAAGTTGAAAATATAACTTGTGTTATTTAAATACTGACTGGTCACTTTTTATTGTAAAACTATTCAAGATAACTATACTAGATATAATAGACATATCGAAGTCACATGTGCCCTCTTATATTGTTCCCTCAGGACAGGGACTTGGGCCTTATTTAACATTGTGCCACTCATAAGCCTAACACAAGTATTTGTATTTAATATATAGCTAATAGGGCCTCCTGAAAATAAAACAAAGGAAAAGAAAAAAAGAAAAGAAAACCAGCAGATATATAAGTATTTCCAAACCCAGCTTAAGTTGGTAAAAGCCACTTGGAAACTTCAAGAGATGTGTACCTGCTTTCTCTTCAATTACCTTTTTTGCTTCTCTTTCTGTAAATGAAAGCTACCATGAAAGGGTCTCTTGGTCCCAGAAATACTTCCTAATGGCAGTGTCGGTTTTCAGGAACAATAGCTCACCTCACCCTCTGTCTGTAAACAGATTTGGAAGTCAGGTCTAAAGATGAAAAGCATTTCTCCTTTTGAAATTGCTGGGGTAAGAATAAGACACCCAGGAATATCCAAGCATTTCCTAGTGTATATGTGTAAATATGTCAACATGGATTTATGTGTACACCTTTGTATTGCATATAAATATATTTCTGAGATTATGTAGTACCAGTTGGTAGGCCACCTCATGAGATCTAGAAATTTACATTTGCTATTCTTCTCTCATGTGGCACCCCTCATGCTCAGGCTTTGGCCTCCTTTCCTTATGACCTGTTAATAATTGCAGAACACCTCAGGAGTCTCACAGCTCTTCAGTCATTCAAAAATATCACATGACCTAGATTCAAACTTGCTGCCAGCTCCTAACTGTAGACATTTACCTGTATGAAGCTGCTTAGGGACAATTGCTTTAAACCTCACTTATACAATAATTATGTTCTTTTGATTAATCAAGTGCATGTGAAAAAAGACTAATTACAAATATCTCAGTAGAATAAAAAATATGAAGAGCCTTCATTCGTAAGGATGAGCCAGGTAAGAGGTCAAACCTGTAGGGATGGAAATATTCTGAAATGGAACACAAGCTTAACACAGCCCAGGTTTATTTTTCACTCATTGAAAGGTTCAGTATAGGTCAGCTACTCTTCTCCATCCTGTGGCTACACCATCTAGCAACTGTGGACTCCCAAGTCCCTATATAAGAAGAAGAGAGGAATTAAGGAGGTGCACTGCTTATTAACTGCATTGGTGCAGAAGTTACAACAGTTATTTCTGCTTGTAGTCCAGTGGCCAGATTTAGTTACATGGTTTCAGTGTAATAGGGGACATTTATTTAGTCTATCCCACAAGTCGTGATCTGGTGCCCACTTAACTCTACAGCCTGATGTTTCATAATTTTTTTCCCCTTCCACACACTTTTATACACTATACTACTAAATGTATTTGAGTGTAGATGTCTTTCCTCTTTTTTTCAACATTTATCAGCTCTGTGTTCTAGTGAGCACTTTCAAACGCATCACATAGATTTTTAGAGTACAAATTTTTGAAAAGAAAATTTAAAGTACAAATTTTCGGAAGGTATAGATGAAACTGATAGGAAAAAGTTAGTATAGATTATATTTGTCTAGGAAATAACTTGTATTATATATATGTTTATATTATAAAATACTTGTTTATATTATATCATTTTATTTATATATTATTTCATACAAATTTTATTTGTATATATTATATATAGCACATGTATGTATAATATATATTTGTACATATTACATATATACATATTTGCATATATAATATACATTAGTATATCTTTTATAATAACTTATATAATGTTATCTCTAATAATTTGTATAATACTTCATTATTTTTAGTGGACCCCAAATCATTAAAGTTTAAGGACATGCATTTATTGCTAGAGAATTCAAAGCCTGACAAAAACAGTTATCCCCTAGAACTGGTCCTGACGGCTGCATTTGACACCGAAAAACATGAAATTAGAATTGTGAGGTGGGGGTAGGGAAAATTTCCAGTATTCCAGGCAACTCACCACAGTAAAAGGATTTTTAACAGACATTTTACTAAGGAAGGATATTTTCATTTTCATTTCATTGGTTTAAAGTAATTTAATTTGCCACATGAAGAAAGATGGTGCTATTGTTAAAGTAAATTATAATTCAGTTTATTTCTTTATTTTATTTTATTTTTTTGATACAGAGTTTTGCTCTTGTCACCCAGGATGGAGTGCAATGCCATGATCTCAGCTCACTGCAACCTCTGCCTCCCAGGTTCAAATGATTCTCCTGCCTCAGCCTCCCAAGTAGCTGGGATTACAGGCGCCCACAACCAAGCCCAGCTAATTTTTGTACTTTTAGTAGAGATGAGGTTTCATCATGTTGGTCAGGTTGGTGTTGAGCTCCTGACCTCCTGTGATTCTCCTGCCTCAGCCTCCCAAAGTGCTGGGATTACAGGCGTGAGCCCCCACACCTGGCCAGCTCATTAAATTCATTTTATTTTTATGGTTTTACACATATACATTTGCATACTTCACTTAATGCATCTAAGAATGCATCAAATATTAAGATTTTTTAAACTTGAAGTTTCAAATAAGAAACTAGCTTGATAAATATTTTGTAATTAATTATTAGTTTTATTTCCCCAAAGAAGAACTTCTGGTCTGTTGGTCAAGACTTTTGTCTTGATTTCTTTTCTTTTCTTTGTTTTTTCAATCTAAAATAAAGTGTTTCTTTTTTAAAAACTTTTAGTTTCAGGGGGTACATGTGCAGGATTGTTAAATAAGTAAACTTATGTCATGGGATACTGATGTACAGATTATTTCATCACCCAGGTACAAAGGATAGTATCTGATAGGTACTTTTTCTGATCCTCTCCCTCCTCCTACCCTCCATTTTTCAAGGAAGCCCCAGTGTTTGTTGTCTTCCTCTTTTTTGTCTATATATTCTCATTGTTTAGTTCCCACTTATAAATGAGGACACGTGTTACTTGGTTTACTTTTCCAGCATTAGTTTGCTTCAGATAGTTACCTCCAGCTCCATTCATCTTGCCACAAAGGATATGATCGCCTTCTTTTTTATGGTTGCATAGTATTCCACAGTGTATATTTATCACATTTTCTTTATCCAGTCTACCACTAATGGACATTTAGGTTGATTTATTACCATTGTATTATAAAGTCTTTCTGTGTTTGAAAAGATGGCACTATGCTAATTCATTTATGTGAGGGTCATTTGCAATGTATGACCTTAGCAACATGAATGTCTTAGTATAATCCATAGCAACCAAGATGTTCATACACGCTTTGATTATATGCTCCAGTAGTGGAAAAAGTATAGAAAGACAGACAAATGACTATCTTCTTGCCAATAGCTATTGTGGTTGTTAAACACTTGAAATGTGGTTAGCATGACTACAGAACTGATTTTTTAATTTTATTTAATTTTAATTAACCTGGATTTACCCAGCTACACGTGGCCAGTGGCAGAATATTTCACAGCACTGCTTAAAAACTTGTGGGGAATGATGAACTCAAATTTTATATTATAAATAAAATCAAATGAATGTAATCAGCTCTGAAAGACACACTGTTTGAAGCAACTCAGAAATTCATTCTGTTTTCTGTCATCCTTACTGTTTTAATTTGCTAAAGCTGCCATCACAAATTATCATAGACTGGGTAGCTTAAACAACATAAATTTATTTTACCATAGTTCTGGAGGCTACAAGTCTAAGATCAAGGCATTGGCAGTTTTGATTTCTGCTCAGGCCCCTCTTGTGTCTTGTGGATAGCTACCTTCTTTCTGTGTCTTCCTGTGGTTTTTCCTTTGTGCCTGCACATCCCTGGAGTCTCTGCTCTCATTTCTTCTCCTTATAAGGACACCTGTCAGGTTGGATTAGGACCCACCCTACTGGCCTCATTTTAACCTAATCATCTCTTTAAAGGCTCCAAGTACATTCTCCAAGTACAATCACATTCTGAGGTACTGGGGATTAGGACTTCAATACATGAGTTTGGAGGGGGATACAATTCAGCCGGTAATACCCACTAGCTGATAATACTAGCCCTTCCCTACTCCATGGAGATATGTGTGCAGGTCATTTTCTATTTGCACCTTGCTTGCTTTTTATTTCAAAGTGGGATGATACTTTTACTCATTAGAACACAGTGTCAATACAGATTATTTAAAATCAGCCTTATTGCAAGTCTTGACAATGTACATTTTTTATTATTTTATATTCTTTATTTTGAATTTGTCATCTTATTTATGGTTCACTTAATATGCTGCTTTATGATGTATATTTCTTGAAAATACACATCATAAATGACACATTTGTGTCATTCTAAGAATAGTGGGCAATTTTATAAGCTCATAACATAAATATTTGTGTTTTACTGATCATAGAACTCATGAAAGATTTCAACGATTTAATAACGCTTCACAATTTTCTAATATTAACAGGGAAAATGGCTGACTTGAAGGGAATATAATTTTAATGTCTTTGTCTTATTACTTTTGAGCCGTTCAATATCTCTTTTAGTTGGCACATGTTTTAGATATTTTTTATGCAGAACTTTCTAGAATGGTTGCTATATCTTTCCATGTTAGTATTAAAGACAACAAAGCATTTGCTTATGTTCTTGGAATTCATCTCATGCAATATTTATTCCGTAGTAAACATACTAAGGGAAAGAGGGAAACCTCGTATTTTTCCTCTTAAGGAAACTCTTCTTGTGTAAATAGATAGCTTTACACTCTAAGGTCTTAGCCCAAATTCTTTAAATAAATGGTCATGTTATCAGTTAGGAAAATTCATTTCTATATTAATACAGCATAAAGAATATATCACACATGATTAACCAAAACATGAGAGCATATTTGAAGTATTAATCTACTTTGATTAAATTATAGCGCTTTTTGTTGGAATGCCTTACATTAATAACTTGGGAGTCCTTTGCATTTAGAAACTCTACTTCTTCACATGGCAGGAAAAAAAAGAGGTTAATTTTTAAGCATTTATTTTAAAATTCCTCTTTAAAAGTTTTTTTTTTTTTTCCCCCATGGAGGGAACTATGTTTACCCTTGTTCATTTTTTTATCAAGTTGTTTTTTTCAAGGACAAATCTTAAGGAAACTGTGATGAGCATGGTGGGTTGCCTTTCAAAATCTATTTTCCACTTCTTCCTTATTAACAGAACCTTGATTTTGCTGGGATTGCTTTTGCAGTCTTCTTGGGAACATTTCTTAGAACAACTATAAGGCATAGTTTTGGCCAAGGAGATATAAGTGGAAGTTTATAGGATATTTTTAGGAAAGCAATTGCTTTACTAAGGGATAACTGCAACTTCTACTCCCTTTTCTACGTTTCCTCTGGTTTTGAATGTGCAAGGATGTCTGTATCTGCAGCAGCCTTCTTGCATCCAGGAAGTGAAAAGCATAAGGGCAGACTTCACAGCACCAAGGATAATATAGGAGAAATACTAAAAGAATCTGCTTTCTTGGGGTCATCAGTTCCCACCTAGATCAATATCAATAAATGCTAACCCCTGCACTTACTATGACAGAACACGGAACTCTTATTTTAATCTGTTAGTCGGGTTTTCTGTTACTTTTACCAAACGTGTTCCTAATTGTTAACAATTCTATCATTTTACAACAACTGTTGTTCAATAAACCTTCGCAATACGTGGAAATGTCCAATATATACACTGTCCAATATGGTAGTCGCTAGTCACATCAGGGCTGTCAAACACTTGAAGAGGGTGTGTGTGTGTGTGTGTGTGTGTGTGTGTGTGTATGTGATTAAGAAGTTGAACTCTTCATTTTATATTGTTTATTTAACTTAAATTTGAATTTAAATACCACATGTGACTAGTGATTAACAACCCAGGTATAAAAGCTGGTGAACAATTACAACTCTTCTATTCTAAAACATGGAAATTAATGTCTCCATCTTTAGAAGACAATTTGTGACGTATCACCTCACGAGACTTATATTTGTGTCACCACTTTTGGGACACAAATCATTGTATCCTTTTATAAATAAAATCTTGACAATCATATCATGTTTGTGAAAGCAGAGGTCCTATAGGACCACCACACACAGACTGGCCTTCTTCATAGATTCTGCTCTTTTTCTTTATGTGAATTTTGTGGAGTTTTGATTAAAAACTTCACTAAATATTCCAGTGATAGCCCTACTTATTTGCCTAAGACTTGGGTTATCATTACAGAACTTTCATTGCCTGTCATTAATTTTATTATGAGCAGGTTTTGAATCATTTTTTAAAAGCAGGTTTTGCTTAGGAGATAACTGAATATTGTGTGATTGAAATGAAATGGCAGACTGTGCACACTGAAGGAAAACCTAGACTGTTAGTAATGCCACCAGTTCCTGCAGTACACAGTGGCCCTAGGCTTTGAAACTATTTCCGACCAAGTCTGTCCACTGAATTTAGATGTTTATTTTCTTCTATTTTTACATTTTTTATTTTTAGAAATAATTTATTCACATTCTGTAACAGGTGTACCTTGCTTCTCAGAATGTGACGATGTGTTACAGATTTGAGTTTTAAAACAATAGTTTATCTTCTTTTTTTGATACGCAATTAACGCTTTCTCATTCCTTATTAGCTGTAAGTAATAACACTAATCCCTTTCTTTTCAGTCTTCTTTAAATGATTGTGTGTTGAACTTCACTCTCCTCTTCCTGTGCTGATTTTGAGGAAACTTTTTAACTCATGGCAAGTGATAATATTTGAGGTATTGTGGCCACACTTTCCAGCAGCTGTATGTGATAATATCTGACTCTGTAAGTAGGTGCCTTACCAAAATAGGTGAGCTTCTTGGAGGATGTTTCTCAGAATAGGAAAGATATGAATTTGGTAATGAAGCACTCAGATGTTTCACTTAAGGGTATGAGCTCAGTTTCAATGACAGAATATCACGATCTTTCTTTTCCTGTGACATTTTTGGATGAGAGTTACTTGATTATAAAATAAAAATTTCATTTTCTTTTTGAGTTCTAAAATTTTTCTTGACACTAAGCATTGTAGTTAATTGGTTTATAAAGGAAATGACAAAATGCCCCTCCATCCATCCAACAATTATAAAATAGGGATTGAATGCTATTTCACCTAAAAATAGTTGCATGGACTGGAGGTGCCTTTAAGCTCTATTTTAAAATATTTATATTATAAAATGTTAGTGCTTCTTGAACTTTCCCCCCTTAAAAGACCACTAAAACTTATTTGTGTTTTATATCTTGAATTAATTAAAATGTTGAAATTAATAAATGGACAGTTATTTCTCTCATATTCAGGTTGAGAATACAAAATCCAAAATCTAAAATGCTCCCAAATCCAAAACTTATTGAGCACCAACATGACACTCAAAGGAAATGATCGTTTGATTTTTGGATTTGGGATCCTCAGCTGGTAAAAATATCCTGCAATATTCCAAAATTTGAGACAATCAAATATCTGCAACACTTCTGGTCTCAAGCATTTTGAATAAGGGATGCTCAACCTGGATTAGCTCTTCAGATCTGAAAGGAAAGAGTTGTATAAGGAAGTCTAACAATTAACTAAAGTCACACTATTTCTATTCCAACCAATGCTCCAATATGTCATTTCCTCAGAGTTCATTTTGAGTATATTAGTGATTCCCAATGCCCTTTTATTTTTTGAAATTACGAAGTTAGGAATATTTCGAAATCACTTATCAAAGTTATAATTATTTACTAAAAGCAAAGCAGCAGAGAATAATGGAAGTCTTAGAAAACATGGACACTTCTGAAATAACTATAATCAATTATATAGGTCATAATTTATGTATTGAAGATTTGGTAAATTAAAGGCAAAATATAACTGCAGTTTTCTTCCTTTGGCATTTATCTGCATATCAAATCTCTACAAAAATGAAATATGTTATTATTTCCATGAGGAGAGAGTGAAGTCTTTGGAAAGATTGCCAAAGCATTTTTTCCCAACACTGTGACTTATAATGTTAGCACTTAGGCCTATCTGATCTGACTCTTTTAGATAAGGCAGAGCCAGACAAGTTCATGTTCTGCCAACTCCAAAGACAAGCTAATTCATATATCAGAAACCACATGGTTTTATTTTTAATAAGTACAGTAAAAAGAATTTTGTTGCAAAGTTGCCTAGAAAAATATTTATTTTAATGTAAGTTTGGCTTAGTATTCATAAAAGTAATAATCATTTTGAGGTCTATTAATTATTTATTTCCTTCTGTCCCTAATTATTTCCATTCTTTCCTAAGTACCTTGGTGCTCAGAATTACAAAAGGCTCCTTCCTGTGCATTAAAGTTTCATCATATATTGTGTGATAGATCTAGAAAAGTTATGGAATATTGCAGTAGTGCTGTAACAGAAATACATACTATGTCCCATAACCTGTAAACCTCCATCAAATATAACTTGACAATATTTTTTCACATGATGGTTGTTGGTGTTTTAAATCATTGTTTCAGGAAAAGTTTATGAAAACTTTCATTTAAATATATTTAAAAACATGTTTTAATGCTTGGTATGAAGGAAGATAGCAAAGTTTAGTGTGAATTGATTTTGAAAATTGAGTCACCTTAAACTAGATTAAACACATACATATAAACACAAAATCTGGACATTATGTATTTGGCTTTATGAGAATATGTTTTTACTTCACATTCTTTGTCAATTTGTGGCTTTTTGGGGGGGAATCATTAAGGAAATATAAAAATAGATATCAAATACTTGGAAAACGTAGATACAGCAGATCTGTTAAATGTTTTGCTGGCCTTGGGTGACAACATAAATGTTGATATGCACCTGACAAAAATAGTGCTCTGGTATTCTTGGCTGTGAGCTTTTTATCTGCTGTGACAAAGAACTGGTTATCTCTACTTCTGAGAGGGTGTTTCTAAAATGGAAGTTAAACTGTCTAGACAATTAATATTAGCAAAAAGCTTACTGATAATCACCTTAAATAAGCTTTCTAGTACATGAACTTCTGATAGAATACACATTTTAAAATGTAGTTGCAAACTTAAATTTCTTAATAGATACATAATATAAAATATACATTGTATTTATCTCTGTATCTTTTTCAGAGAATTAAAATATATTTTCTGACCTTCAGTTTTCCAGATATATTGGTCTCAGAACTGGACAATTACTTATCTTGAACCCAAATTAATAGGTTGATTGAGGAAATTGTAGCTGAAAAAGTAATTATTTTAGGATTTACATTTTAAATTTACATGTAATGATTTAAATTAGGCATTTAAAATCAGCTTTGACAAAATTTTTGTTTTACCTTATTTGTTAACTCCCCTTATGTGACGTTAGTATATCATTTCAAATTTAGCTGTTAATAGAGAATAACTATATGCCAGTTATTTACCCAGGAATATAGTTTTAAATTTCATGCCACTTTCAAAATTATAAAAACTTACTGTCTGAGAGAAATGACATTTATGGCAAGTTAGCTAAAGTCTAGGTATTTCCTCCATTTTTTAAAACTTTACCCAAATTAAGCCATAGTATCAGAGAGCTATGTATCTGAGCTAGCACCTCTCCATCTGTTGTGACAGCCAAATATATCTCCAGACATTGCTAAATGTCTCCTGTGGGAGCACAATTGCTCCACTTTGAAAACCATAGAATAAAGTATAAAACTTTATTAGGAATAGCAGTAATAACAAAATAGCTAAATTTGATTACTCACTACATGCTAGTCAATGTGTTTAGTACTTTTATAAACATTATTTTATTTGACTTTTGCAACAACCCTATGAGAGATGTACTACCATTATCTTATTTTGAAGATAACAAAAGAGTCTTAGAGTTTAATTATCTGCCCACTGAAATTTGACAACTGGTAAATGCCAAAATTAGATTTATTCTCGGTCTTTATGATTCGAAAGCCAGGGCTCTTAGGCTCTTAGACACTCTACTATTCTGTCTGTACTTGACCATGAGACAGTAAATTAAATGATGCAATACATTTTAACTGCGTTGTTATACAGCATGAAAGTAGGACTTTTTAGAGTTGAAATAAGGTGTGGTTTCTTTTATCTGATGCATTGGTAGAAAAGGAAAAACATTTTTCTTTGTATTATAAAATAACCAAGACTTTTCTGATTTAGGATTTCTTCCACTTGCTTATATTTTGCCATATATATATATGTGTGTATACACACACACACACACACACACACACACACACACATACACACACACATATATATATATATATGCTATCTTTGTATTTAACAGTTCTTTTATCCTGTGGTTCTGAATCTGGAACAATTGTGTGCCTTAGGGGATATTTAGCAATGTCTGGAGCCATTTTTGATTTTTGCAACCGGGTAAAGGAGGGGTGCTACTGGGATCTACTGGTATGCCAACCAGGAGTCTGCTAAATATTCTACAATGCCCATATAGGATAGCCCCCACAAAAAAGAATTATCCAGCCATGTGATGTCAGTAGTTCAGAGGCCAAGAAACTTGCTTTAGCCATTAATTTTGAACACTAAGCTTAGCGACATTAATTCCTTTGTATTTCATTAATAACTACCTGTATATAATGCTTTCTATGGTGGCCCCATCTGTGTAACCATATTTTTCCCCTAAATTTTTCCCATTAACAACAAATTATGTAAAATAAATTTAAAATGATTTCTTATTGTTTATTCTTGGGAACACAGAATATGCAGGGTTTGCTTTTAAGATAAAGCAAATGGAAAAAAGTTTGCATTGGAATCATTTTATTCCTTATATATTATTTATTGTAAGAAATGAGTTCCTATGTGATATGAAAAACAGTATGAAGCTTTGGTAAAAGTAAATATAACTAGAAAAATAAAATACGAGATAAACATGAACAATTAATCCATAAAATTAAATTTAACCTAGTCAACCAGTGAAATGTTTGCAGCTGTTTATTGAATCAGGTTAGGTACTATTTCAGTATTTGTGGGAAAAGACATTAATCTGTTAAAACTTTGCAAATAACTATGAATAATACTAATGTTATGATTTGTTTTTGTGATGAATTCTGCTGAAGTGATGTGTTTAGAATAAGATGACAGGGATTTCTTTCTTTAGGTATTTTACTTATTTAAGTCAGAATCTATGCTTTCTTGGCCCTCTTTCCTGTTCAGTAAATCCTGTTATAAATTTCTGTTGTATTCAATGCATTTAGAGTTCTATGTTGTAGTGTGTAGTGATTTATAGCCTTCTTTTGACTTTAATAGGGAAATCATGTGTTATTCCTATGGTTTTAGCATCAAAATGACTGAACAAAATTAACAATTTAATTTCACCTGAATACTCTGGACTGTGACACAATGACAAGCATAGATTAAAGCAATAGACACTTTGTTTCTCTCTCTCAGCATTGACTTCATTTTCACATGATATGGAGGTGTGTGTGGTTGAAATTATTTGAGACTTAGATCCACACAGAATAAGGTTTCAAGAGTATTATTAGTGGTTTAATGTTAGCTTGGGCCTGAGCAGCAGGTCAAGGAAATGTTGAATGATGTTCCAAAGGCATATACAATTATTAAATATGTTCATTGATGACCTGGCTGATGAAATAAAAAATAGACTCTATCAAATTATTCAGACCATAATTCTAGGTGAGCATTGTGAGGCTTAGTGAGGTTTATTGTTGATCATTTGAATTGAGAGTTACCTGACAAGGAGAAAAAAAAAAAAAAGAAATTCTTGAGTTAAATATTAATGGAAAAATCCAGCTAGTTTAGATTAAAAGAGAACACATAAATGGAAGATGTAAAAGTTTGGGCCTATTTATTCATAGATCAGAAGTTAGATATGAATAAGAAGAATAGTACTTTTAACATGTGTTTACAAACTTCCAGTATTGTATAATGGAAAGTAATTGTTTCGGAACTACAATATAGTTGATTTATGATTTATTAAAGAGATGAGAAGTCTAGTAAACTTGTAAAAAATGAAGTATAATGCTTGTTATAAAAATATCTGGGATAATCAGGTATGAGTAATTACTCTTGGTGCATTCCTTTCCCCTTTATAATTGAAAACCCAGATACATGGCTTTGTTCTCATGAATGTGAGGCTAAAAAATCACACTTCCAGCATCATTGTTCTATTAGTCCATTTTCATACTGCTATGAAGGAATATCTGAGACTGGGTAATTTATAAAGAAAAAGAGGTTTAATGGACTTACAGTTCCACACGGCTAGAGAGACCTCACATCATGACGGAAGGCAAAGGAGTGAAGGCACATCTTACATGGTGGCAGGCAAGAAAGTGTGCAGGGGAACTGCCCTTTATGAAACCATCAGATCCCATGAGACTTACTGACTATCATGTGAACAGCACGGAAAAAAACCCACCCCAATGATTCAATTATCTCCTACCAGGTCCCTCCCATGACACATGGGGATTATGGGAGCTACAATTCAAGATGAGAGTTGGGAGGGGACACAGCCAGATCATATCATTTATGTTACTTGTATTAAATTTATGAGATTCTTAATTCTTTAATACAAGCAACATCTCAGCCTCCCAAATAGCTGGGACCACAAATGCATGTCAACATGCCTGGAGATATATATATATATATATATTTTTTTTTTTTTTTTTTTTTTTTTGGAGAGATGAGATCTCCCTATACTGCCCAGTTTGGTCTCGAACTTCTGGGCTCAAGTGATCTTCCTGCCTAGACCTCCCAAAGTGTTGCGATTACAGGTCTGAACCACCACATCCATTTTTATATAATAGAAAGCCCTCCAGAGTTTTCTATTATATACTTGGTCAACATATTATTTCTAAAAAATAAAATCTTGATTATTTAATTATAGTACTATAGTTGCTCTTCTAAGAGGATTCACAGCATCTTCTAGATTATCTACACCTACTGGTTCCCTTGCAATTAGCTCCATGCTGGTCCTTTGAAACCCAAGCTAAACTCAGAGATCAAGCTGATAAGAATTAAGATAGATTCTGAGCAGTTTGATTTCTCTGTTTATTCATGTTCTACAATATAATTTGAAATAACTAAAGAAATTGCAAAATGCCTTATATTAATATTTTATGGGACATATATTAGATTTTTAATATGTCATTTAGTCAAACAAAGACAGTCTATACTTTTATAATATGATGGATGGAGCTCTCATCTATCCCTCATACTATTGAACAATCAACAACTATTCTAATCAGTGAATAAGTTCACACTGAATAATTACCCAGGGACTGGAATTTGTTCCTGGTGCATAACCAATCTAATATTGTTAAATAGTAAGAAAAATAAAGGGCAGCTAAAAAGTTCAGAAATTGAACAACACTGTAGGGACTATATGTATGGGAATAATACAATTTATGAAAAAAATTTTAAGACATTTCTGGATTATTTTCAAAATTGTTAATTACTAGATTTCTAAGAAAACCGTGTCTAAAGTCAACTTCATTTCTAAGATAATACTTAGTACTATCTTTTAGTACAATAAATAAATATCTTGTATAATAATACTTATATTTTTATATAATAGCAAATATTTTGGCATACTCATTTCAAATTCTTTTAGCAAATATTAGCCTTTATTTTATTTATAATTTCCACAAGGAGTTCCGTTTTTTATTTATTATCAGCTCTTTGTCCTTTGTGGAGAAAAAAATATAAAAGGATTTCCAATAAGATTAAATATTTTATTAAATAACACCCTTGGAGACATAGTGGTGAGGCAGTGATTATTTATCTCTCAAATAAAGCAAAGAGCCCTACATATACCTTTTAAGATCTTGATAAATCCTGTGAGTTAAATCAATTTTGATTATCTAAAAATCTTAACTGAGATGATAAAAATAAGTGGTCACCTAGGAAAATACTAGTAGCATCTAATAGACAAACATGTATTCATATTTAAATCATTGGATTTTAGCTATAGAACAGGGGTCCTCAACTCTCAGGCCATGGACCAGTCCATGGTCTGTTAGGAACCAGGCTGCACCACAGGTAGGTGAGCAGCGGGTGAGCAAAGCTTCATCTGTATTTACAGCCAGCTGCTTCCCATAGCTCGCATTACCTGGGACCAGACTGGACAACATAGTGAGATTGCCTGCCTGTCAGATCAGCAGTGGTATTAGATTCTCATAGGAGTGCAAACCCTTTTGTGAACTGCACATGCAAGGAATCTGGGTGGCATGCTCCTTATGAGAATCTAATGCCTGATGATCTGTCACTGTCTATCATCACCCCCAGATGGGACCATGCAGTTGCGGGAAAACAAGTTCAGGGATCCCACTGATTCTACATTATGGTAACTTGTATAATGATTTCATTCTATTTTACAATGTCATAGTAATAATAGAAATAAAGTACACAGTATCTGTATGCGCTTAACTCATCCTGAAACCATCTTCCCTATTCTGTCTGTGGAAAAATTGTCTTCCAAGAAACCAGTTACTGATGCCCGAAAGGTTGAGGACCGTTGCTATTGGAGAAAGAAGTGCCTGAAAATAATTTGAGGTCTTGGAGTATTCAGAATATGAATCTGGGCTGGGTGTGATGGCTCTCAACTATAATCCCAGCACTTTGGGAGGCTGAGGTAGGAGGATCACTTGAGCCTGGGAGGTTGAAGATTCAGTGAGTCTTGGACACTCCACTGCACTTCAGCCCAGAGAGAGATCCTGTACTAAAAAAAAGAATATTAATTTGAACTAGGAATATGAAAGTGTTGATGCATCTTGAAGAGAGTAAAAAGTCTGCTCTGTCATTTCTAGTAGTACAGCATCATCATATGTTGTGTATTTAAACAATTTTTAAAAATTTATATCATAACTGTGGGAATTATAGGTAATTTGACACTAACAAAGTTCCCTTTTTCCCTAGGAATTATAGGATACAGATTTTCTGGACTACAATAATATTATAGTGTATCCAATCTCAAATTTTTTTTAAAAACATATTTTTAATGTAATTTCTTTTTCTAAACATGAAAATCAGAAATTACTATAAAACCTCCAAGTTTTTAGAAGTTTGCTGTCCCCTGCTATTTTCTCAAATGAAAAAAAAAATAATCTTTCTCACAGTTTAGCTGCATTTTAATAAGTTGAGCTCACTCAGTGAAAGAAGCGGAGGGAAAATTCTCTGACCTTGGTCAGGTACACAATTATTTTCCAAATGAAGTGGTGGGATGCATGACTTTTTTAATGAGACAAAATTTGCATCAAGTTGTAATCTGATTGCTGGTGTACACCACTTGAACCTGACCCTAGGGTTAAACCAGTTCTAGTTAATTTATAAAAACAACACATACCTGTAAGGTTAGCCAAGAGTATATGATTTACTAATACTATACTACATTTTAAAACGTTCTCAGTTTATTGTACTCTTTTAAATAATGAACAAGATTATGTCCTTTGCAGGGACATGGATGGAGCTGGAAGCCATTATCCTCAGCAAACTAATGCAGGAACAGAAAGCCAGACACTGCATGTTCTCACTTATAAGTGGGAGCTGAACAATGAGAACACTTGGACACGGGGAGGGAAACAACACACCCTGGGCCTGTTGAGGGGTGGGGTTGGGGGAGGGAGAGAATTAGGAAAAATAGCTAATGCATGCTGGACTTTATATGTAAGTGATGGGTTGACAGGTGCAGCAAACCACTGTGGCACATGTTTACCTATGTAACAAACCTGTACATCCTGCACTTGTACCCCGGAACTTAAAATTTAAGAAAATAATAATAATAATGCACTGGGAACATTTTTTTGAAAGTGAGATTTTCATCTTAATTATCTTTAAAAAAACCCAGTCGAATATAGTAGGTAGGAGAATGAGGTGGTTTTGAGAATGAATGAGTCTATTTTCCTTCATGCTTTGTATAATTAATCTCGTGTTACCTTGTATGTGTTGTCCTGATTTTCTCCATATGAATGTTTGAAGCATCTATTTAAATGTACTTTAATTCTTTTAAAATTGGAAAGAGTTATTTCTCTGAATTTTCTTTTATGAATAATTAGATAAATCAATACTTGAAGGAGAGGGACATGACTCGATGTTGATGCAATGCCTAAATAAATGTCCAGTTGCTTGATTTTACTTGTCAATGAGTTGTGTAGGTATATCCAGAAAAATATTATATATTCTAGTGCAGCGCATCTCTGTTTTCTCTGAATTGCATCAGCTATTTCATATGTGACGACATTAAGAGAAAGATGACAAAATAGGTAAAACAGTTTTCTGGTGAAGTGTCTTTGAACTATTATTTTTCATCATAATGAGACATTAAATATATGGATCTTTCAAATATGGATAATTGAAACAGCCACCTCAAATTCATGTTGCCTTGTATATGCATATGTTTCATATCCCAATTATCTGTAGCAAGAGGAACCACTTTGGGACGATTTGGGGAAAACTTACTGCCACAGTAGTGCTGGGTCTTAGAAGACAGAGTCAGTTTCACCACCAGACATTAAGAGTATCATGTCTGCTAGAAAACAGAATGATGGAAGTGTGTAATGAAGGTAGTAAAACATAGCAGTGACAGCTAGAGATCTGACTTGAAACTCCTGTAGGAGTTTTCTATCTGAGAATAGTACTGGGATGGAGAATTCACAAGTGGATAACCATCTGCCACTAGTCTGAAATGTGGTTAAAATTTTTTCCTGGATTGGAATTCAAGATCAGTACGACATAAAGTCTGTCCTGGACAGTTTCAGCTGATTTCAATTATCCTGGCACAGTTATTAATGGCATTCAATATTACTCTCAAAAGTGTCTGCTTTGAAAGATAAGCTATAGTCCCCAGAGAAGATTTATGAATTAAGGTCCTTCATCCAAGGAGCAATGGCAAAACCAGACAGATTATCAAGACAAGACCCAAACAAATGGGAGCAATTGTAGATTAGGAGCATATTTGAAAACAAAACTTTTGAAACAGTGCAAAGGCTCAGTTACAAAGTTGGAATAATACCAGGCTTTAAGCAGCAAGGGTAGATTGATGTTGAAGCTTCTTGCTTAAGGTCTGGACTGATCTTAAGGCAGTGTTTCCCAAACTCAGATTGCATTAGATATGTGAGAGGTATTTGCCAAAATGCAGATTCTCAGACTTTACTCCAGACATACAGAATGAGACTCTTCTGGGGTGAGCATGGAATAAGCAATTTTAATAAGTCCCCTGGTGATTCTTATTCACACTAAAGTATAATCGACATTGTAATAGAGATGGGAAAGGGATTGAGCCAGCAGTTTGAAAGGAAAAGGTGCCATCTGCAATTTTGTGAAGGCAGATTGATTTGTTGCATAGAAAATACAAATAAATACATAAATTTAAAGGGCTTGAAAGCTATCCTCATTAGTTGAGTGATTTTAATCAGCTTTACATTGAATTATATAAATTTGTTCATTATGTTCACAAGAGAAAGGTTATTATAGATCAAGAACACAGCTTATTAGGTTGCTAAATCCTATTTAATAAAAGTTTCCTTACCAAATGATATATAAGGAAGAATGCCTTAGGGAAAAACAGCGTTCCAGAAGAATAACTCAAAACTATTTGTAGTTCCTGTGAAAGCATTGGACCAGATCTGACTCTTAAAATAGAAATCTAAGCAAATCTATTGGAAAAAAAAGATAACAAATGTATTCACAATGGTTAAGTTATGATATGCTGGGTATTAGACAATAAACTTCTTAGAAACTGATGGAATTAGCTTCTAAGTCAACAGTAACATTTTATGCACTTCTATCTTGTTACTCAAAATGGGATCCATAGACCAACAGTACTGACTTGTAAGAAATGCAATATTGCAGGACCTACCTCAGAACTACTTAATCAAAATCTGTATTTTAATAGAACCTTCAAGTCATTCACAGGTACATTAGAGTTTGAGAGACATTGCTTTGCAAGTAGAAGTGTCTGACCTGAGGAAAACTTTATTTCTATTTGGGAAGCGTAATCTCAGTGGAAAGTGAAGAGTTACAATGAGTCTACTAAAATGTTATTATTCAAATTTCAATCCTGCTATGATTCTGAAGTACTTAGAAGAACATCTTTTACAAAAGCAAAAAACATTTCACTGGCAGTTCAGGTAGGTCAGTGCAGTGTGGTGTCCTCAGAGTATACTAAAATTTTGTCTGTGATTTAGGGCCATCAAAGTAAAAAGGAAATGTACTTCTATGGCATAAATGACTTTTTAGTGTAGTAAACAATATTGTATCATTGGCATCAAATACCTACAAACCAATATTGGTTGAGAGTGCATTTTGTGCTTATGAGCTTTCAATATATAATTGGCAGAGTTTTGTTTCTGGAAGAAAAATATAGAACTCATGTAAATGCTAAAAGTAAAGGCAAAGTAAAAAAAAAAATCAGGCAGACAAATTTCCTTAAATCCAAATGGTGATGGTATATTTATAAGACCGTCTTCAGTCTATAATAATGACTTCTTAATGAAAAGAAGGCAGAAAGATTATTTAAATGCTGTAAGTTAGAAACCAAGTCAAGTCCTCAATTAAAGGAAGCTGATGGAAAAGCTGTCACAGATAAGCCAAAAACACAGTAAAAACAAATTGAAGTATGGTAAAACACAAATTAAATTTTTTCCTGTGGAACATTAGTACACTCCCCCACCCATGTATCCCCCAATTCCCCTAGTGCTTGCTTAAAAACTGGAGCAGTATGAGAAACCCTGCATACTTTATTCCCCTTTCATTGAATAAAAGTTTATTTAGTAACTTAGAACTAATTGTATATTAGGCATTGTACAATAAAGGCTGTGAGTAGACTTGAATTACGGATACCTTTTTAATTTTGCTCAACTTGGAGTTTTTAAAAAAATTAACAGTGGAACTTCTTTTTCATGAAATGCCTATTAAAACTAGTTCCTGAATACATTAGGAAAGGAGGACTAGTTAACAAAAGGGAGCACCATACTCTTGCTCTCTTACTATGGCCTTTGTTCTTCCTTCCACTTGTGAATTTCATAGTGTCTCATTCTTTACATTTTTAAATTATTGGCTCACAGTGCCATGATTAATCTGAACCCAAAGAAAAGTCGATTGCTGTGGTTACTTGGTCTCCTACGAAATTTTAAGTAAAATTTTTCTTGTTTATTCCATATTAATTCATAAAATGGCATTCTTTATAACAATTATTAATTGAATCAAAACAAAATTCATCTTCTTACGGTTGTCTTAATAAGGTTTTTCACACATTATTTTTATTTCACTCTTCCCGAATGACTTGACATAGATGGAATTTTTAAAATTTTTTAAAATTAAACAAATTACCCTAACTTTCTTTCTAAAATTACAAATCATTAGTTTCTTTATTCTATATCATATTGTAACCCACATGCTACTTCATGAGTAAAATCAGGAATCTGTTCCAAAATGTATTATTTGTTAAAACACATCAATTTTTTATTGTTAAGATCAATCTTATGTATTATATAACATGGGTTTTTAATTACTGTATGCCTTATTTTGAGACCCTTCAAATATGTTACTCCTTTTTATACAATTTTAGAACCTTTACAGTTTAAATATAACCTCTGACTCTACTGATACTACCTGAAACGTTAAAAAGGTTACAGAGGCATATATATATCACTGTAGAGAATATTTGGATTTTATGTTTTACAGAATAGCTCTCATTCAGGGTTCAAAAATGTAATGGTAAAAACTGGTAAGCAGTAAGTTGAATTAAAAGACAGTGTTTTCTTTAAAATGTATTTTTTCAAGAATTTATCCAAATATAAACCCTAATAAAGTGATCTATTTAGGAACTGTTTCCTTGCTTGATTATGAAATATGAGCACTGAAATGAATGATGGTCTCCAGACATATTTATAATGTCCCTTTGGAATTTATGTTTTCTCAACCAGTAGAAAATGTTGTCATGAAATGAAATGAACACTTAAATTACTGTATCTGGATCATGTCTAAATTATCTAAATTCATTGGCATCAGATTTTTAATAAATTAAATATGAATCTTGAGAGGTAGCTTTTTATATTCATTCATTCATTCATTCATTCAAGTAACATTTATTGAATGTCTGCTATATGCAATACACTGAATGAGACTGATATAATATTTATAAAAACAAGACATAGCTTGATCCAGTCAAGAAAACGAATAATTATAACACAATATGATGAATGCTAAAATAAATTCTATATTAGCTACAATTAGCTGCTGCCAAATAACAAACAAATACATTTTAACTAACAATTCCCTGATGCTATAGGAATAGAAATTATAGGATTTATTTATCTATGCATATATACATGCATTCACTCATTTGCTTATTAAGCAATTATTTAGTACCTACTTTGTACAGAGCAAGGCACTGTTCTTGCTCTGGGAATATGTCAATGAACAAAATTTCACATATGTCTTGTGCTATAGAGATTACAATTTAGTGGTATAAAGAAAATCTTCCCTGTAAGTAAATTGAGTATTGAAGGATAAGTAGGAATTCAGTAGTTAAAGGAAAATAGTGGAGGAAGAGAGAGATGAAGAGAGCAAAAGAGAGAGGAATTAAGAGTGATAAATAATTAATAGAATTAAATCTTGAAATGACCTATTTCTATTACTTAAACACAAATCTTCTTTTTGTTAACTATAAGTAATAGAAATAGGTCATTATAATATAACTAGTATGAATAATACTTTTGTTGACTTAAGCATAGTCATACAACTAATTATTATATAAAACCGAGAACGTCTCAATGCTGACATTGCTGTGTTGGGGAAATCTCGCAAACCAAAACTGTGCACACAAAAAACATCAACAAGCAGTAATAAGAAAGCAACTTAGAGAAATCGATTCCCTCTCCTTCAGTTTTTATATCATAAAACTAGAACACAGGAAGATAGAAAAAATGCATTTTTAAAGGAAATAACAGATCCCAATCTAAAGCATCTTTCTATTATATACTGTAGCTAGAGATAATCTTACTAAACTCAGTCAGTGTGTATGACTGATAAGAACCTAACCCTCTCAGAGGAGTACAGATTTTAAATACAAATCTTCTTTTTGTTAACTATAAACTCTTTGAGGGCAAGGATTCCTGTTACATACATTTTTTGGTCATTTTTACATAGCAATTTACCTGTGGTATTAAATAGGAATTTATTTGACTAATAACAGAATCTTAAACTAAAGTACAGGCTGCAATTCAATATTTAAGCAGAATTAATTCCATATTCTGCTGAAGAACTGCTCCAGAAGACTCCCCCAATCATACCTCCTATTGCTGTCTCGGGATAGGATTAAACTACCTATGGCTTTTTTTCCAGAAAAATTAACTAATAAGATAAGTATAGCTTGTCTCCTCAGTAGTGATATGGTTTGACTGTGTCCCTACCCAAATCTCATCTTGAATTCCCGTGTGTTGTGAGAATTCAACATGAGGGACTGGGAAGGACCCAGTGGGAGGTAATTGAAACATGGGGACAAGTCTTTCCCATACTGTTCTCATGGTAGTGAGTAAGCCTCACAAGATCTTTCTCCAAACATTGCTCACTGCAACATATCCTTGGAATGTGGGGCAATTGATCCTCTAGAAATTATATTTCAGGTTGCTTTGAGATGGTAGATATTGCATATGTGGCATATACATCATTACGTGGTCTGTCAATAAGTGTTACATGTAAATTATATACTCCCATACAAAATTAAATGCATAAACTCATATACTGATTAAGTGTTGTGGGCATTTTTATGACACACACACACACACATATATATATATCTTATATATCATATATATATGATTCTACCCATTAGGGTAATCACACTTGTGGTAAAATCTACCCAGTAGGAACTCCTAGTTCCTAGGAATATTTGTACTTTAAGAGGTCATTAGGAACCATGCCTAAAACATAAAGTTTGAAAATAAGATTACACAGTAGTTATCTCTAAAAATGCAATTAGTGTAGGAATACAGAGGCAGAGCAGCTGGTGAATGAAGAGGGTTGATAGGTGGGTCTCCACATGCCCCCATCTACTGATCAACCAAAACAACTCTAATCTTGTATTTTGTTTTGATTCGTTTTTGAGACAGAGTCTTACTCTGTCACCCAGGCTGGAGAGCAGTGGTGTGATCTCATCTCACTGCAACCTCTACCTGTTTGGCTCAAGTAATACCCCCACCACAGGCTCCTGAGTAACTGGGACCACAAGCACCCACCCCCATGCCTGGTTAATTTGTTTTATTTTTTTTTTATAGAGACAGTGTCTCACTTTGTTGCCCAGGCTGGTTTCCAACTTCTAGGCTCAGGCAATCAGCAAGTCTAGGGCTTCCAAAGTGCTGTTGATTACAGGCTGGAGCCACCATGGCTAGCCCCCTAATTTTGTATGTGTTTTAATGTATTTTGTTTGGAAAGTGTTTTCTACTGCTTAACTCGTAACACTTTCACCATGACCAACAGAAAACAAAACAAACAAACAAACAATAAAAATATAGATACAGCTCAACTCCTCATTTTTCAGAGGAATACAGTATCCTAAGTGACCCATGGATGGTCACACAATGGTTGTTAGTGGCCAAAACAAAGCTTAAACTCCCTCTTTTCTCCCTTGTTGAAATGTTTGTCTTTCAGTTTGTTTTCTCCACCATGACTGTTAATTTCCTTCATCTAATTCACTTTTTGGAAAACGTTACTGGGGTGGAACTTCAGAGACTGATCTGTAGCCAGGTGTTTTTGATTTCAGTGCACTCTTTTAGAACATCCCCACTAACACTGGAAAAGTTGGTGCATTTTAAAGTAGCTAAAAGTTTGTTGTCATCTGAGCATACTGACTAATGGATTTTTCTCTTTTTAAAGGATTGGAGGCACTGCAGGGACCTTTTTTCTGACTGGGTTAGATTCAAGATTTTTTTTTTTTTTTTTTTTTTTTTTTTTTATACTTTAAGTTCTAGGGTACATGTGCATAACGTGCAGGTTTGTTACATATGTATACTTGTGCCATGTTGGTGTGCTGCACCCATCAACTCGTCAGCACCCATCAAGTCATCATTTATATCATGTATAACTCCCCAATGCAATTCCTCCCCCCTCCCCCCTCCCCATAATAGGCCCCAGTGTGTGATGTTCCCCTTCCCGAGTCCAAGTTTCCTTATTGTTCAGTTCCCACCTATGAGTGAGAACATGCGGTGTTTGGTTTTCTGTTCTTGTGATAGTTTGCTAAGAATGATGGTTTCCAGCTGCATCCATGTCCCTACAAAGGACGCAAACTCATCCTTTTTTATGGCTGCATAGTATTCCATGGTGTATATGTGCCACATTTTCTTCATCCAGTCTGTCACAGATGGACATTTGGGTTGATTCCAAGTCTTTGCTATTGTGAATAGTGCCGCAATAAACATACATGTGCATGTGTCTTTGTAGTAGAATAATTTATAATCCTTTGGGTATATACCCAGTAGTGGGATGGCTGGGTCATATGGTATATCTAGTTCTAGATTCAAGATTTTATAAATGATCTTGATAAATATTTAGACAACAGTTTTTCTCAGAAGTAAGTGACAGTAGGCCAGCAGAAACAGTAACAGGTTAAATCACTGTTTTACAAACCTGGCTACCCCCTTTTATCATAGAAAGAGGTTTTTAAATTTTAAGCCATATCCTATACCTGATGAATCTAATCTCTAGGGCTGGAGCCTGACATTGCTATTTCTTAAAAGTCCAATTTGATTCTCATATAGCCAGTGTGGAGAACTGCTGGGTTATATGAGTAAAACTTCAAAGTGTTTTCAACAGGTGGGAACAGAACAGAAATCGTTCTTTAAAAATTAAATCAAACCTCAGTAGGCTGTGACCATGTAATCAATGAACTTTCATACTTTATCATACTCTTTTTCCATTACAGTGTTCTCTGGCACTATAAATTGCTAATGACTGTGTGTAAAAGCTAAAAAAGCAATTCTATAGTCTCAAGTTACTGTGAGAAAATCCTATAAATGACATTCTTTAAGTAAGTGTGAATTATCCTGTCCTTCAGGCAAGAGGCCTAGTTTTTTTTTTTTTCTTCCTCTCTTGTTTTTAATACTTTGTTATTCATTGCAGATGGCAAAATAAGATCTAAACTCACATGATACTGAGTTACTCCTTCATTATTAAGTTGTCTGGTAACTTTAAAGTGAAGAAATGAAATAACAAGCTCTCAGTCAACTCAAGTGGTTTTAAATTAAACTAGTTCTTAGTACAATGCTTTTCTCTCACATGCTCCAAAATGTTCACTAAAATGGGATATATATAAGGCATTTACGATTGTAGTTTAAATTTTTGTTATTTGGGGCAAAAGTTATCAAATATCATGTTCAGTTCAGAAAATGCATGTCCAAAAACGGACCTAGTCAGCACCAAATGTTTTATAAGGAGAGAATTCACAGCTGTATTCAGCTGCCACATTAGAATCACAAACTGAAAGGAAATGAAACTAAATTTTTGTGTAAACTAAATGTTTCCATATAAAATAGCACAAGAGAAATTAGTGTATAATTATTCTTATACCCTAAAAGTTTAGATTTGTCTCAAAAGGAGGTTTCTTGCATATATTTCTTGAAGTATATGGGAATATTAGTATGAATTCCCCACAAATTCCTCCTAACCTACATACTGTATCGTGTGAAAAATCCTCAGTGTTTCAGATATTTGAGTTTTAAAGAATTATAGACCTTTCTGAATCCTCTGTTAATGGTGATTATTATCATAAACTATCATGACACATATTTTCAAATGATGACCATAATATCTCCAGGTTCACCTGCTACTCTGTAGTGTGACCTTGTTATTCCCCAACAAGATGAAGTCAAAATTCCTTACCTATAGAATCTAGGAGGGCTGTGATTTCTTTGAGTAATGGATTATAGCACAAGTGGTGCTATTTCATATACAAGTCTGGGTCATAAAAGATGATGCAACTTCCACTTTATTTACTAAAACATTTACACTTGGAGCTCTGAGCCACTGCATTAATAGTTTGAATACTATGAGGCCATAGCCTTCTGGCAATGCTAAGCTGCACAGAAAGGCCACAGGTACGTGCTCCTTGCTGCTAGTCCTAGTCTTTGAACCCTAAGAGCCCAGGTTCCAAACATGATTGAAGCCATCTTGAATCCACCAAACCAACCCATCTGCCAGATGAGTACCACTGAGTTTCCTAAATGACTTGAGAAATGGAAGAAATGCCCATTGCAGTCCTGTACAAATTGTGAATTGTGGCATTTTTTTTAAAGTTGTTTTAAGACACTAGATTTTAGGATCATTTGTTAATTGGAAAACTGTTATGGATTTAGATGACAATACTAAATCATTAGGTCCAATTTGAGAATTAAAGGGTTGATTAAAGCAGAAAGAGTATCTATGCCTTCTTTTTTTTTCAAAAATTAAAAATAACAATTTTTGGAGGCATATTTTACATATAAAAACTTTACATATAAAATCTACCCATTTTAAGTGTACAATCCAATAATTTTTATTACTGAATTGTGCAATTAACATCAGAATCTAATTTTAGAACATTTATCCCCCCTGCAGAAGAAAAAAAAAAGAACTGTTAAAGGGGGTTTTAGACTATTTTCCCAAAACAGATCCCTTGTGCCCCCTTGCAGTCACTTCCTCTTCCCCAGAGCCACTTAATGTTTAACTTTATTATATCTTTTATATAAACAATGACATAACTTTGGTTTGGTTTTAGAATCTTAGCGAATTCAAGACCAGGAGATCAAGCAAAACATGTAGATCCGGAGCTGCCTTGAGCACCAACTGATTCTGGGTTCTTTTCTTGTTAATACTTAGCTTCTGCTTTAGTCTCCAAGAGTATCTGTGTCCTTAGTCTCTGAGTCCATTACTCATTATTTGAGAGAACAGGCCTTGGATTGCGTCTATTGAAGTTCTATTTCCAGCATGTACACACTATGTGTCATTGGACAAGTTACCTAACTTTGTAATTCGTAATTTACTCATCTGTAAAATTAGAATAATATTACCTACCACATAAGGCTATCGTGAAGATCAAGTTAAATAATATGGTACTCAGAACAGTGCTCAGTGTTCTCATTAGTAACAATAATAATAGCCGTTATTTAATGAGTGTTTTTCATGTAGCCAGAAGTATACTTCACATGTATTAACTCATTTAATCATCTCAAAAACTTCATGAAGCAGGTGGTGGTGTCATCAGTATTTACAAAAGAGAAACTGTGTACCCATGGGCTAATTGCTTAATCTCTCTTTTTCCATTATAAAGTACCAAGGCTATTAACATCTCAATGAATAGCTGTTTTACTTGGCATGGAACTTATTAGAATCTTGTTTTGCATCGTAGCTGTTAGAATTCCTTCATTCCTGTTTTGAAGCATTTAAAAACCCGTAAATTTTCAGCCATTCCCTATCCTTACAGAGAGACACACACATACATGTGCACATGTACAAACAGCAAACACGCGCATTTTCTTTTGGATCTAGAATACAAATCTTAAATATGGTAGTTTCTTAGCAAAAGGTTGCTGAACAAGATGAAGGAACAAATGCAGCTGTGTCATGAACACATCTGCAACTTTGGGACAGCATGAAAATCAAAGCCCAGGTTGGTATAAAGGGTTATGCATTAGGGACTGAGGGCATCTATGTTTATATAAAATAGAATTTCTATAAAAATTTAAAAAATACCCATCACTGTGATATGAGATGCTCTTTCTCCATGTGATGTGAATATAATGTAAGGAGCTTTTGGGCTATAGCATATTCAAGTGAACTTTTTTTTAGCCAAGGAATCTAATCATTGAAAGTATCTTTGTAAGTAATTCACCAAATATTTGGCCAGGAGAAAGATAAACTTTTATTTAAATGAGCATATTTTTTAAGTTTATTATCAAACTTCTTGTATTTGCTTGAAGACGAGGTCCTTTTTTTTGTTATTATACTTTAAGTTCTAGGGTACATGTGCACAATGTGCAGGTTTGTTACATATATATACATGTGTCATGTTGGTGTGCTGCACCCATTAACTTGTCATTTACATTAGGTATATCTCCTAATGCTATCCCCTCCCCCTCCCCCCACACCATGACAGGCCCCCACAGCACGACAGATTATGCTATGGTGGAGAAAATACAGCACGATTTGGTTGACTGTTTGGGCCTCCAGCTCTGTTCTTAAGGGCTTATTGGAGGTTTATCGTCTTGTATAAGGTATACAGGCAGAACTCTGAATCTGGCATGTCTTGGTAATAGGTGTAGTTTGTTCCCAAATACTTAGACTGATAAAATTATCAACAAACAATTTCATTTGGAAAATAATATGGAAAAAATGTTTCCTATATTTGTTTGTCAGTATGCACCCCTCCCCCAACCCAAAAGTGCACCTTTGGTTAGTAATGATACACCTTTATCTCTGTGCTGCATTTTATCCATTTCACACCTTTATCTCTGTGCTGCATTTTAACCCAGTTGTGATAACATGGCTTTTGTTTACATCCTCTCCTAAGCAGCTCATAAAACTTTAATACACAGGCATGATAAATTCTAAGCTCTCTGATAAACTTAGCACCAAATAAGCAGCTGGCACTTTATTGCCTACAACTTCCTATGCATTTCCCCATAGTTCTAACTAAACAAGAATGCATTTATGTTTTATTTTTTTCTAATTAAGTAGAAAAGAAAAACAGAGCCTAGAATTGATGAGTTTCAGATTTAAAGCATTTCTGTTACAACTGTCAGGCAATCAATTAACCAATTTCAGAAGATTTGAATCTCTTTTTCTTATTATATTTCTCATTTCCCTCAGTTTTATCCTCCTAAGTGGGAAAGCTTCCCCATCCTCTTCAGAGAAACAATTCATTCAGTGTAGAGATAAGCAAATCAAATAGAACAGTGGCAAAATTTAAATATAGTGCATGTGAGAATGTTTTTCAGATTTAAAATCTACAAATCACGTTTTATGGACTATCTTTATATTTATGAATTTCACTCTCCTAAGAATCACTACAGTTTAAGGTCTATAAGAGATTAAACAGGAGAAAGTACATTCAGAATGATTAACATGCATGCTTCAAAAAATAAATAAAATTTCTAACATGTAATATACATACATTAATGATTCATTACTTTTAGTAATTTTGGAACTCCAATAGTCTTAAGTACTACAAATGCATTCTAAAGGTAAGGGCCCAGACTGTTTTTTGAGTTGCTTGTAATATTTTACTTATTGGCCCGGGCCATGGTTTATATGGATGTGATCAGTGTTTAGTAATTAAACTGTATAATCCTGACTTGTATACTTTTGTTTATGAATGTTATGCCAGAACTTAAGAGGAAAAAATTTTGAGCCATACTGAATATTCAGAATTGGACGTCTCCCGAAATTATTAAAGTTCCTCTTCCATAAATTCTGTAAAACTGAATATAGTATTTCCCCCTCTTCCCATGCAAGTAACTGATATCACTTTTGAAAACCTGATACGAACATTATTTGCTATTGTGCTTTTATGAAGAATTCTGTCTAATCTTATCATAACAAGAAAGAATTTGTACCAAAATCCTAATGATCAGATTCAGTAAAATGTAGACAAGATCCACCTATTTTTTTTTCATTTATGTCTTTCAAAATCAATCACAGTCTATTATTCACTGATCCACTAAACAGATGTAGAATTCCTATTATGTAGCAGGCGTTGTTCTGTTAAGGCAATAATATAATGAACTAAAGGAAAACAAACAAACAAACAAACAAACAAAAAAACAAAAAAAACACCTCTGCCTCTAAGCTGTTCATGACTTCATTATACTCTCAATGTTAAACACAATGATTGGGTTAAATAATAAAACTCTATATACATTAGATGTTTTCAAAGTGAGAGGCCGACAGACTATTTCCTCTTGGTTCCGTCCATGACATCATCACCAAGCAAATGATGTCTGAACTGAGACTTCAAGGATGTGTAAAGATAATTTCTTATTTAATATAACAGTAAGTTTAGAGTAATATGGGTTACTTTTCTAGAAGTTTAACTATGTTACCTGCCATTAACACTTTTGGCTTCACCTTAGGTCTAGTTATTCATGTGGTCATAAGATGGCTGTTGAAAGCAACTGTGAAAGCAACTGCCTTTTTCACATCCAGCAGGACAGGGAAAAAAGTCAGTTTACCAGTTCACTGAGGAGTGTCATACACATGTTGACTTACGATATTCTGGAAATTCATATGAATTGATGAATACTGGAACACTTTAGGATTTATTGATGAAGGCAGAGCAAACTAAGGCGTGAGGTGTGATGGGTATGGCTCTGGACTGGGCAACCAGTGACTTCTACCATGTTGTAGTTCTTCAACACGTCAGTCAATAAAGAGGTGTTAGAAAAGCCATGGATTTCTGAGATTTTATTAATGTTTTCAATCTGCATACATACTCATTTTTCTGGGGAAAGGGACCAAATCTTTCAGCATATTTTCAGTGTGGTACATGGCTCTAAAAGATAAATAACTGATATTCTAAAAAATATAACTGACAATAATCAGAATAATCTCTTGAAGCACTTTTATACTTTGTTTACTTTGTGTTTATAACATCTTTGGAAGGCTGGCAGTATCTACATTATTACTACCACCCTTATCATCATCATTATTGTCATTGTCATTATTGTATGATTATACTTTGAGAGGTGAAGTCACTTCCTCAAGGCCACACAGCTGATGACTGCTGGATTTCTTAGAAAGTATCATGATATTGATGATTTTTCTTTACTGCTTGCCTCGGTAGAGAGCAAAGAGCGACAAGCATAGAAAGCTCATACCCTTCCCCACACTACCTTTCCTAACTCCCATGCTTTTAAAAAAGATATAGCAGCATTCTTAAAATAGTCTTTGCTTTCAATATTAGATCAAAATCAGAATTAGAAAAATAATTTTCATCAAAGGCAACTGGGCTTAGATAGGATAATGGCTAATTTGGAGAAAATAAAGGCCTGATTAAAAATTATTCAATGAATAAAAACATTGTACATGAATCTCATAATAATCTAGTCAAAAGTGGTTCTTTTGGTGATGAAATAATTAAAATGCAATGATGAAAGGATTTAAGCAGTTTTGTGATACAAAAATACAATGACAAAAATTCTCAAATTTGCTTTCATTGGATAGGTATTTCTAGTCTATAAAGGATTACTCTATCTGAAGTAGAAAAATTAAAATAATTTATTTTAAATGTGAGTCAACAATCCAATTTTTATTCAAGCAATCAGCTCCCTATTTTTTTTAAGTACTGGTTTCAAGATTGATTTTTTCCAGCTAGGCAGAATAACATTTAGCAGAAATATTAGCAAGGAGTTAGTTCTGTTTACCATATGTATATAAAGTGAAACACTATTCTGGTGCTACATGTCCAAATGTTTGTACTGAATACTTCCATAATATCAATAATGATCCACTATTCAAAATTATATGTAGCCCCAATTTCTCAAATGCTTGAGTGATCATTTTCTTTAGTAATTGAGTTCCTCATAGAATTCCACTGCTCTGATTACTGGCTCAGTAATCTAAGCATATTAATTTGAAAAGCTGCATGAGCGTGTGGCCAGGATAATGGCAGTGAAGTAATTGCAAGGAAATCTTTTACAACAGACTTATTTTCGTCTAATAACCTCTTCCCCGCCAGTTACTCGGCATGCAGTGAATGTGATAAGAGTTCTAAAATTTAATATATACAAATATTAAATTAAATTTAATATATATATATTAAAATGTCTTTTAAATAAAGATTAGATATTCTAGAAGACATGTAGTAATCACATAAAAAAGTTGTTTTTAAAATAGTGGATTTTTTTTTCTTTCTTTTTTTTTTTTTTGCTTTTAAAGAGGTTCGGATTTTCAGAGAAAGGCAATTAATTTTTTGAGTGTTTACCAGGTGACAGAAATTAGGCACCTTTCCTGTTGTCATAGGGAATCCTCACCGCAGCATTGTTTAAGAGATCTTACTATCCCGATTATGCACATAAGAAAAAGAGAGATCGAGCTGGTGAAGTTATTCGCCCAAAGCTGCATGTCTAGAACCCAGGCCAATTCTGTCTTCTCCTAAGCCAGTTCACTCTTCAGTTCCAGCCTCATCAGAAAAGCCTAACTATATTTATACTTTTAGGGTTGTATTTCAGCATTTTACGTATGTGTATAGAGGTTCAAGTTTCAAAGTTCAGAGTTACATAACATTATGACTCCTAAGGTGAAAGAAGGACCGTAAATACTGTATCCACTCTGTGAAATCTATAAACTTGCATTGCACCAAAAAAATCATATTATTCTCTATTAATTAGATGATTCTTCTTAAACTGTCAACCACAAGAAGGCAACATTCCATCTTTGTAGCCATTTTAATGACACAGTCAACTTTTTAGCATTTTGAAGAAATTATGAAGAACGTATGTCTTGGTTGGTATTCCATGAATGATACCAAGACATCTAAGTCATTGTGCATAATTCCAGGGCTGTTTTTAATGCCTAATTGTGCTTCAAAAATTCTCAAATTTAAGTCTAGCTATTAACAAAGATACAGGTTTTTTTGTGGTTTTATTTATTTTCTTTTCTTTTTTTTTTTTTTTTTTTTTTTTTTTTTTTTTTATTATACTCTAAGTTCTAGGGTACATGTGCATAACGTGCAGGTTTGTTACATATGTATACTTATGCCATGCTGGTGTGCTGCACCCATCAACTCGTCAGCACCCATCAATTCATCATTTATATCATGTATAACTCCCCAATGCAATCCCTCCCTCCTCCCCCCTCCCCCCTCCCCATGATAGACCCCAGTGTGTGATGTTCCCCTTCCCGAGTCCAAGTGATCTCATTGTTCAGTTCCCACCTATGAGTGAGAACATGCGGTGTTTGGTTTTCTCTTCTTGTGATAGTTTGCTAAGAATGATGGTTTCCAGCTGCATCCATGTCCCTACAAAGGACGCAAACTCATCCTTTTTTCTTGTTTTATCTTTTTGAGAAAGAATCTTGCTCTCTTGCCAAGGCTGGAGTGCAGTGGTACAATCCTAGTTTATTGCATCCTTGAACACCCTGGTGCAAGTGACCTCAGCTTCCAGTAGTTGGAAGTATAGGCATGTGCCACAATGCCCAGCTAATTAATTTTTTTGTTGTATTTTTAGTACAGATGAGGTATTGTTATGTTGCCCAGGCTGGTCTTGAACTCTTGGGATCCCGAAATGCCAGTATTATAGGCATGAGGCACCATGTCCAGTCTGTTGTTTTATGTTTAATTCTGTCATATAAACAGTTCAATGTCTTAAATATTAGACTCTAATTAAGTTAAGCTCTTGTCAACTTCTATAAAAACATTTATTTGGTAGGAATTTGCTTACCTTTATTACCTTAGTGAATCTGTAGTCCCTCAATTAATCTGTTAATAAGCATAGTTGCTATTTAATTACTTTAAACATTATAAAGCATTAATATATCATAATTACACGATAGCAAAACATAAAACTTAAAACATTGTAATAACACAGTGCACGTTACAGTATTAGTAAAAGAGAACCTTTCTGTAGTAGCCCACAAACTTAATTTAATGTAGATGATCACCATCAGTTTATTTTTCCACTCTGATTATCTCATATTAAAACTCTACAGTGAAAGATTTTCATTTAATCCTGGTAATAAGGTCTATTTCTGCTTTTCATATCTGTGTTTCAAAAATAAAAATATGAAAAAGAAAACAAAAACAGTTATTGAGGTTTTATTTTGTTTTGTTTTCTTACCAAATAAGACTTTGGAGTCAAGTAATAATAATAATATATTGGTGCCACGCTATACAATTTTCAAGGTACTTTAATTGTTTCATTTGATTCTCACAACAACACAGGAGGTTATATAAGGCAGGTAATCATGATCCTCCTGTTAGTAAAACAAAACAAAACAACAAACCCGGCCCTAGGGCCAGAGAGAAGAAGAGTAAAGTATAAGAATGATAGCTTCCTTGTTTTTCTTTAGCCTTGGCTTTCTGTGTCCCCATGCTTGTCTCCTTGGTAGCACCCTCAAGCCTTTCCCCTGTATTCACTCCTACCCTCAGAGACTTTCAACCTTTCCTCCTCTCCAGTTCTGAGAACTCAGAATATAATAGCCAGAATCTTGTGGGTTTTTTTTTTTTCTGTCATGTAAATACATTTTCCTTTAATCCTTTTAGTGAGGAAATCTATGGTTAATGTTTATTTCACTTTTCTCTTGCCTATGGAGTGTTAAGAAGGAAAGTGATCAGGAACTGGAGGATCAGAGTACATTTTCTCTAAATGCTTTATTTCTTATTTGTTCACTATTACCAAGAAGGAAAAAAAAAAAAAAAAAAAAAAAAAGACTACTCGAAACTGCATTTCATTCCCCTAAGAAAGTAGGTAAGGGATTTGGTAGGCTATATCCTGGCAGCCACACAAAAAGAAAAGTATGACTGGGTAAATCTGCCAGGTAGATTTACCCAGTAATCGGCCTGGTAGATTTACCCAGTCAAAACATATCAGACATTTTCCGTCCCACAAACCTGGAACCCTAATCCCTAATTTTCCCTCACCTCAATACAGTGCCCTCACTTTTACTTGCTTAGATTTGTCCACTGGTTGCTTTAAGATGCAGAAACAACTGCTTTGGGGCTGTATGGAGGAAAATTCGACCCACTTATCTGGAGTGGGGTTTTTGGGGAAGGAATGGAAGATGCTTGGATTCCTATTCAGATCTTGAAAAGATGAGAGTACATTGTGTTCTTGGCCCCTAGCATTGGAACCACATGAAGTTATTTTGGTAATGTAGTCCATTAATGCCCTTACAGAACAAATATGTGTTAAATGGTGTGCCTTGAGAAAGGGGCTGGCATTGTTTACATAAAGATATACATTCTAATTGCTTACTAACTTGGAAATAACCCTTTAGAAGGAAACAGGAGGCATATGACTTGAGCTATAACCTGTAGCCATTGGAGCTTCTGTCTTCTCAATCATAAACTGAAAAGTTAGATAAAATATATGCATTTCAAAGTTTCCTGTAACAAATAATATTTCACTTATGCAAAGTTGCTTCACCATTTGGCCATGATATATTAAGTGATAGCTAGCTTCAATTTTACATGGATTTAAATGCTTATGCTTGCTACAGAAATATCATTAAGAAAGGTTACATATTAAACTAACTTCAGTGTTTTGAGAAACCTGGGCCAAGTGCTTGTGTAAAACAAACAAATTTAACCACAAAGCAAAAAGGTAAGCAAAAACCAAAAGCAATCATAAAACAACAACAAACAAACCAGAAAAGTTAAACTAAGCCCAGGAATAGTGAATTGGAATGTCTGAGGATGTTTAAAATTTAGAATCCTAGGGGAAGGGGGTGGGTGTATTTGTTTCTTACTATCAAACATTTGAAGGCTCTGATGTATGCAAACAGTTAGACACATTTTGTTTGTCTACGTAAAAGTAAAAACAATAGGCAGAAGTTATTATATGTTGACCCATATTTGACCCTAAAAGAGGAATAAATTTTGAGCAATTTGACTTGTGCCACAAAATGAGCTGCCCCGAGTGGTAGTAAGTTCACAGTCCTGAGGTATTGGAGGCGACTTAGACTTCAGTGATGTCATAGCTGGGATCACTGAACTTGGATTGAAAGTGTGGTATATCTATTACCCCAAGAACCTGAAGCAAAGAGAACATTGAAAAATGGTGGGGATTGGTCCCCACTGGCTCTCCTTAGCCATGGCATGTAGCAAAATGCCTTTAGCCAGTAATGCTGTGAAAATCTTTCACCTTTGCCGTCTCCTTCATTCTGTGCTGTTGTAGGTAAGAAGATTGGAAAGTTTCAGCTTCGAGCAAGACTGATAAAAAATAAGAAGCCTTTTAAGCAAAACCATAGGGCACATAATTCTGTTCAGTAGATTTACTCGTTATTAATATAACTTAGTAACAATCTACTTGGGTTTTAGGCAGCTCTCGCAACTCCTATCAACTGAGTAAGCTTCTGTTTACACACAAAACATAAAACAATGATTAAAACTGGTAAAATGTGCTAGATAAAATCAAATTTGCAACAAGGCGGATATATTATTACACTTCCTTTTTTTTCTGATTTTTTTTATCTTTTTCTCTTTCTATAGAGACTAACCCAATGTATTTGTAACAACTTTTATTTTGAGCAAAAGAAATAACTAATTTGAAACAATCCCTTTGAGGAGAAAAGAAATGAAAGGCATAAAACAATAGACTGGGAAAAAGTTCTTTCCTCATTGTGCTATTTTGTGTTCCTAATTTTGCAAGACAAGCAAATGAAAGAAATGCTGATTACAACAGTAATTATATCAGATAACTTTAAATACCCCCAATTTAACAATATAACCCAAACTAAGCAGGTATATTTATAGACAATACATACTGAACCCTTAAGCTCAAAGACTTTTTCATTTAGAACTTCATTTGAGGGCTGCCTTTCCCTCTCACCAGCTGTGTGACTCTTGGCAATTTATATGATACTTCTGAGACTCAGTTTACTGAATTTGTAAACTAGGGGTAATAAATATACCTACTTCATAGGATTGTAAGAATAAAACACTTAGCCTATGGCTACCTGGATCAAGTATTCAGTGAAAGTTTGCCTTTATTTTAATTAACTTAAGGAAGGATAAAGCATATAGTTCTGCTGTCTCTTTTTTAACTTCTTTTGTGTGGATTTTGAAAGATAAGGTTTGAGCATTATTTTAAAGGGATTCTGTAGTTTGTAGTTGTTAAACTTCTTTTTCCATGGGTTAATTTATTTAAAGATTTTTTTTTTTTCATTGTAGAGAGGCACAGGAAGAAACTAAACAGAAAAATTTGAAACCAAGGGAGTAAGTTCTAGTCCTGCCTTACCACTTTTTATCTGTATGCTTCGAGGCATGACATTTATCCTTTTGTATCTTAAGTCCTTCATCTGTAAAGCATGGGACTGGACTGAATACTTTCCTGAAGTTCTCTTTATTTAGAAACTTCTGTAATTCTAAGAATTCTGTGAAATTAAATGTTTAGGGCAAAATACATATTTTGGCTATACAGTATAATGCAAAAATGATTAATTTCTCAAAATGCAGTTTAAGGATCACTTGAGTTAAAAAGCACCTGAGGTGATAGTTAGAATGCTGATTGTGGGCACTCACTTCAGCTTCAAAGTGTCAGAGTCTTAGCCATGTGGTTTGGAACCTTGTTTTTAACAAGCTGTTCAAGCGATTCCTAGTTTAGGTGACCACTGGAATTTAAGAACTGTTGCTTTGGAATTAAGGATAAACTATGATTCTTTAATCGATGTAATATCTGAGGTAAAAGTTTTTAAACTATCACAAAGCTCTTTTACTCTCCTACCTGAATGAAGATTCTGAAAAGATCAAGGAATTTCCAGGGGTTCCTTTTAGCCTATGTTTTTGATTGCGAACTCTGATTTTCTATTAGTTGAAAAAAAAAAAAAAATCTGAACTTACTGGAAACAAAAGTAAAGAGATGGCTGAAATGCTTTATTGGGACATTGTGAATTTTTCTCGGACACTCAACAATTTTACTTTTTTAGATGGAAAATTCATTAACTATAGGATTTTGAAAATATCAAATAAAGAACATATCACAAATGGGCAAGGGAAGGAAAACATCTAGATTTTAATCTAGTTGTCTTTAATATAATCACTTCAGAATAGCTCCTGCGACTTGCAGCTGAGTACACAAAATAGATTAATGATAAACTAACATTTATTCACAGAACTATAAGCAAGTAGTTTTTTAAACAGTTTTGTTGAAACAGACATAATTCTCATATCATACAATGCACCTGTTTAGAGTGTACATGTCAGTGGTTTTTAGTGTATACACATAGTTTTGCAACAATCACAGGCAAGTGTTTTTTAACCACTCAAAAATCTCTCCATTTTTTGTTGTTGTTGTTGTTAGGAAGATGCTCGCTCAGCTATTAGTCTCTCAACTGACACCATACATTCTAAACAAGCAATTTCACTCAGCATTTTGTTGACAAACCACTTTTATCAGAATGCCAGGGGCTATCTGGGTGCAATTCTGTGAAAGAATGATTTGGACCTTTACACTGGATCATTTGGGATTCCAAAGTAAATTCACCTGAAAGCTTATTTAGTGTGAATGCCAGTTTCCACGCAGCTTGATGAATGCCAGGCTGAAGAAGATTGATGATGGAAAAAGGGGGAACTTCAGATTCACTTGCTGCAAGAGCATAGCCATCAGATTTGATTAAAGACTACTTTGGGGTCAGATAGTCTTTAATGCTCAATTGTCAAGTGATTCCCACCACTGTAAAAGGAAATACACATTTCTATGGCATCCAAAAGGGCACCCTTGCAGTGTGTGTGTGTACGTGGATGTGGGCATGTGTGAATATTACAGATCACCATACTACTCCAAGTAACAGAAAAAAAACATCATCCAGAAAGTAGTTATTGTTTTTGAGGATAGTATTAGGAGAAAAATAATAAAAGATACATAGGAAAACAAGATGATCTGTGAATCATTGATAGTTTTCTCAGGGGTAATTGTCTTATTAAAAGCCATGAGCATGCTATTTATGCTTCCGGTCACTCACATAGTTATTTGGAACTTTCTTTTTCTTCATTTGTCTGGTAGGAATAAATATTTAGCTTTTTACTTCCTCACCTAATCAATATTTGGTGACATATATCTATAAATAGATTAAGATGAGTCTAATAATGCAGCTGACTGTGAATTTATATTTAGCTTCATATTGTAATGTACACATGTCTTCTGTGAGTTCAATTGTTGCTTTTAGAAAATAATTGACTATTTGTTGTGTCAGAAAGTTTGTTGTATTAAAAGCAGCTCTCCTTTGGCATCAAATTCAAAATTGAAAATCCATGTATTAACAAAATGCCTGAAATCTGACATTGTATTTGGTGATGAGGAAAGCTAAGTACCACTTTGTATGAACTGGAAAAGTGACACAGACCATGTGAAAAACCAAAACAACTGTGATTCCTACCCAGATATGGCAGGATATTTGTATAGCTCTTGAAAAGTTGCATACAAGAAAGTGTAACCACAATAGGAAAGATCAAATTCTTTAGAATTCTTGCACAATATTATTATTATTTTGCCAGCATAGAATCAGTACCAAATCAGAGTTATTTGTTGCTGTACACCTGTTTTAAAAATAATTTTAAGGACATTTAGAAGTGAAAAATAATAATTACATGTGTGATATATGTATTAACATTTGTGTATACTTGTGTATGTGTGCCTATGTGTATCTTATTTAGAATTTCCTGACAAGCCACCTGTTGGATTCTAATTTTGAATTCCTACAGTCTTTCTGAGACTGATTTAATTAAGAGAAAGCAAATCTCTAGCCCGGATACTCAAAATGATGTGTTATTTGCTCATTGTCATTTCATGAGTTATTATTAAATCAGAGGAGCAAAATAATATTATACTTTTATATTTTTGCAGTTTTATGTGCAACAGCAGTAAAGTAGAATCAAATATTAGAAGAATTAAAAGGCTTGTAGCTAAAACCCATTTTCTGAAATCCTTGCCTACAATACTTACAACTTATCTATTTTGGTGTGTAAAAATGCTCAAAGCTCCTGTTCCTTCATGACTTCAATAATCTCAAAGTACAGAGAGATACCTCAAGCTGTGACTAGCCTTTTAAAAAACCAAATAAATTAGCTTAAATTCTCCCACAAGCTTGGGATTGTTAATTAATTCAGCCTCAGTCCATTATACAATTATAATTTAAGCTCTTGGTCCCTACATCTGTTAGCAATGGAAAGTAATGAAAGAAATAATGTTGATGATGATTTATCATGACTTGCCAAGGGTAAAATAGTAAATGAAAGAGAAAGCCTCTTTCTGGATTAAAAGACCTGGATGGAGATCACAATTAAGCAGTTGGCTCTAACACATTTCATTATTAATTGATATTTTCCTTTAATTTATCTCTTAGTAACTTAAGCAATAAGTAAATTCACATGCTAATTAGTTTTTTTATTCTAAATATCTTTTGAAGCTTCAAAATTTGATTATTTTTAAAAATCACCAAAATGTGATTATTTTAGATATTTCTTTTAAAAAAATGTCTATGCTGCTTAGTAGAATTGAAAATTTGTTAAGGCTTGATAAGAACTTTCAAGATAACTGAATAACTAATTTTTTTTTTCCTAATGAATTAATTTAACTATTTTATTTTTCTTTTCTTATTTTTTTTTTAACGTAATACCATAGACTTTGATCTAAACTTCTTGCCATCCACTTTGGGATGCTGTTAACTCACCACAGGTGATTGTTTGAATCATCAGTTCTTGGGAATGTGTTCAGAAAAAAAGTACTTGAAAAAAATTAACATAAAAATGTCAACCAAGTTGAGGAAGGGATAGACATAGCCTGAGAAACTATGTACTCATACAAACTTGAATACAAGATTTTTCAATTCAATGCTTTTAAAAATATTTTTGTCAAAACTGATCTCAGTTAACTTTGAAAATAATTTAATAACATGCTTTCATAACTCAGTGTCTTAGTGAATTCAGCATTTTAGGGAAAGATAAATTTAGCCAACTAAAAGTGGGATCTTACTTTATTTTAGGGAGAAGACCTCTGGTCTTATAACTGATTGAACTATATTTTTCACTGTTCAGTTAGCATCTGGAAGTGTATTTGAAAGTTTGTAGATGGTTTAAATTGAGGGATGAAGGGTAGAAAATCACAAATGGAAATTTATTCATGCTGAAAAATGCCTTGAGAACTTTGAGATTCAATCTCATTTAACACCTTGATGATTCAGGAGATTGAACAATAGTTAATGAAAGTTGCAAATGGGTCCAAATTAATAGATGTTACCCAGATTTATTAAGAATAAAGAAAAATGTTTAAATGAAGAAACTGAGAGAGATAGTTTAAAAATTCACTCAATGAATAATTCTGGAAAACAAAACTAAATTGTGACTTGTGGGAATGGTGGTAAAATGCCATTCTAAGAGATTTCATGATATTCATGAAATGGCATGTTAATTGTGCTTCTACACAGATGGTATAGACGAACATAGCGTTGAATTACATCTATTATTTTGAGACATTTTAATATCAATGTATACATATTGTATGATATTAATAAACTAGAATCATTAACAGTAAAAAAGAGCTACAGTAGAATTAGTTATATACTGGAACACTTGGCATATTCTGAGATATATAAAATATATGACAATCAAATTATGTAAATGAAAAAACTGTCACAAAATAAGCCCAGATAGGCAGAAGAAATTTATTAACTTTTCAAAAGTTGTAAGACCTCTAGTTTGGTATCTTTTATTTATCTTATTTGATAATAAAGTTATATTGTGTTGGTATACTCTGGACTGTTTATTGGCTCTTTTCAATTTCTAATTTGTGTCAGTAATAATATTTATGCATAACAAAAATGTTATAGACTGGTTTGTAAATGGAAGAACACTTTGGTATATAAAATTGATTACTATATGGTATCCAAATGGGATACATTTACCTTAATATGTTTTCATTAATTTCTAAATTGTCTACATGTTGCACTATCCTTACCATATGAGAAGAAACTTGCCAAAATATTTCCGGTATCATTCACTGTACTTTGAAAATTTAAAAAAGACATTAATTTTTCTTTAGTGAATGAATTTAAAACTATAAGGACTTACTATTGATTTAGCGCATAGTAATTTTAAAAATTTACTGATTTTTCTGAAAATTTACAATTGAAATATTTTAATTTTTTTCCTTATTAATACTATATTGTTCAGTTCTGCTTTTGCTTCTAAAATAAGGAAGAACAGGAGGAGGAGAAGCAAAATAAAGAAAAGAAGAATAAAGTCAAACTGCTTCACACTACTCTAAAGCTGTTCAATTTAATATATTCAGATGTATATCTGCTGTTTTCCATCTTGATCAATCACTTCAATAGAAAACGAGAATTTTTTTGAGTATATTTGCGTTCTATATTAATTTTTAAAGAACTATATCTATTGCTTGCATGCTTAAAATAGTTTAATTAGAATGTTTGCTTTTTAATTTGATAATTTAATCTTATGTAATTTGGAAAGAGTACTTGCCAACAATATCAGTAGCAAGAAAAAGAAAAAAGCAAATATTTTAGAGCACTAAATTGATGAATTTTAGGCTAAAATAGACATTTTATTAGAACGAATAATCTAATTGGAAGATGGACAATAGACAATTTCATGGACAAACTGCATAATTTCTAATTCAATGAGTCTTGGAAATTTTACCACCCAACAACTCTCACTAAATTAAAAAAAAAATATATTCAAGTATATATGGCAGCAAACAAGAGTAGTCTCACTTTACAGTGTTCATATTGAGAAGACAGGCAAGTGAAAAATTCCCCCGTTTCACCAAATAAACTGGGTCTTTTTCTGACTGGGGCCATCCTAGAGTAGTTCCTTGAAGGGGAAGTCATTTCATTTGCTTTCTCCCCCTGCAGTTACAATGTGAAACATAGGATTATGAGAGAGACTTCAGGACTCTCTGCCTATCCAGGAAAAATCTTCACTTTCTTCAGAGTACAAATGGGTGGCTTTATTTCAAGGCAAAATCTACTCATATATGGGGTGAAGAGTTGAACTGTTTTCGGTGTTGAATTGAAAATCTTTAAATCACGATCTTGACAGTTGCCCCTGGGCATCCTCTCCCTTTCTGTGTTTATTCACCAGGAGTTAAGTTTATGTGTCTTTATGTTTGCTTTAGTAGATTTCTCCTGTGCACATTTTAGGATGTAGATGTGGCTTTCTCTGCATTTGTCAGTTTGATGTCATCTAATTTCTTCCATCTGGGAAACGTCATTACTTCTGGTTAACTGATAGAACCTTTTTGCTTCTGATTAAGGGATAGAAGCTCTTTTATTTCCAAAATTGTTATCAACATATTTTGTGAAATGGTCCCATTTGTGGTTTTTAAAAAATGTAGGACTTGAGAGGTGGATGCATGTGATCAGTCTACTTTTTTCATATAGTTTTGATTCTCTCCAGACTATAGTCTGAAAGTAGACATTTAAAGAAACAAATTCACTTTATCTTTACAAACTGGCATTAAAAATGATCAGTGCTAAACATAGTGAGGTATTGGGATATATAGCCTTAACAGGCAGTCAACAGGGAGCCTGTTCTTTTCTAAATTGCAACTCTATGATGATAAGATTTATTTTAAAACTGAGGATGGGTGTGTTAACAGTTGGGTGGGATTCTCCCTCATTCTTCCATATCTGTTTCTTTTTTGTCCCATTCTATACCTCCTTTGTTTCTCTCTTTTTCACTTTTATCTCATTCTATATTATTTTTCTTTTTCTCTATTTTCCTATTCATTTATTACATATTCTGCCAGTAGTATTCAGGCATATATTGTTAGCCCCTCTGACTGGATATAAAAATTTGATGACCCCCATCTCTAACCAAAGTTACTAATTTGACAAATTCATTTAATAAATGTTGGATTTCTACTATGTATCAAGTAATGTTCTAGCCATTGGAAATAGATAAACAAAGTCTTAGTCTCAAGGAAGTTTATACTGTCGACATCGGTCCTAGTACAGAAGCCACTGTGACCATCGAGCACTTGAAATGTGACTAGTCCAAAACAGCCTATGCTTTACATGTAAAATAGAAGCCAGATTTAAAGGATTACTAAATAGAAAAGAATGTAAAATATCTCATTGATGATTTTATGTGAATATATTTAATATATTATGTAAATGAATTTCATTTGTTTCTTTTTACTTTTTTAATGGTGACTGCTAGAACATTTTATATTCTACTTCTACCAGACACTGGTGCTCTATGAACTGGATAGCTCACAAATATTTCCTGATTTTCATGGTAAAATGTCAATTATTAAATTTCCTTTTTTGAAAATAAAATATTTTTTAGTTAATTTTTCCCCAATTTTTAGTTTAGTTTGGACTATAAATTTCTGGAATATACATACATATATATATATGTATATATGAAGCTCAAAACAGAGAGATTAGATGGTTTGCCCAAAATTACTTAGGGAACTGCTGCCAGACAAAGTAAATTGAAATCTCATTGCTTTCAAGCACATGCCTGTGTATAATAAGATGTAAGGAGTAACAAATATTGGTGATATGAAAAAGAAAAACAAGTATTCACTAACGATTTCAGAGAAGTAACATGGGTTAATCAGGTTCATGTTTTTACCTTGTTCCCCAATAGAGGGAGGCTGAATATGATCTGTCAGTGTTTCTACTGATGCTGCTATAAAGATACATAAATGTGATGTCTTGAACAATAGAGTACAATTAACAGTGTTCAATGTGATGATATTTGAATAAATGAAAATGCAAATTGAAAGATATTAAAATAGTGTTAATTTTGATAATTTTAGTTATAACATGGAGAATGGTGAATTTCTAATTTTAGATTTGATAAAATAATTAAAAATAGAGTAGTCCCTATATTAGACTCTTTGAAAATAAACTGACTTTTAACTGAGGGGAAGTTTATTATAGAAACCTGTTTGCTTACTTAGAAAAATGCATCTATTTCTACAGAATCAGTTGCATTATACTTTAACATTTGGGGAGTTAGAGCCTTAAAATTTTACTTCGAGGGTTGAACTCCAGCACTAAAAACACGGCCCAATGTGTTGATACACAATTAGTATTTTTAAAGTTTTTTTTTCTTTTTATTATATAGGATGATAACATCTCTTGAGTTTAAATATAATACAGTTTAAAATATGTCACTTGTCATTAATGACCTGAAAAGTCTTTGATTGTTATTTGGTTATTGAATAAATTACATCATCTTAAAATTACTATTTAAAGAGTACTTATTTGCCTTCTATGCTAGGGAATAATAGCAAGTACTGATTGAGTGCCTGCTATTCACCACTCTGCTACATACTTTTATAAACATCTCACTCTAGTCTTTTAGTCTCATGATAATCTCACCAGGTAATTCTCATTGTCTTCATTTTAAACGTGAAAAAGGACTAAAATTAAAACTGTTTCGTTCATCTTTGCTAAAGTACCTAACCAACATTTATTTTATAATAAGTATTCAATGAATATTTGTTGGATACATATGTTAACCAATGTATATTATAAATTCCTTAAGGATTATGTCCTTGATGTGCTTGCAGGTTTAAATGAGTGGAAAATCAGAACACACTAAAAATGTTGATTGGTCGTATTTTTCTTTAGATTATGTAAATAGTCTAGTTCTCAAATCAGAGAGTGTTAATTTATCAAGATATTTAAGTAGTTATTTTTCTCCATATTTCTTCCAGTTTTAAAATTTGCACTGATGGTGGGTGAGCTTGCTTCTAATTTAGTGTTCTGTGATGCTCATTCTAAATTTGATAAACCAGAGTATCCTCCCTCAGATTAAGTTACTGTAGCAATTTTATACACTTTAAATTGAAAAGAACCTCCTCAAGGGAGATTACTTTTTCTTCAGCTGCGGTTATTTATACCCAATATAGGGTTATGGACCCAAATCCTACAGAAATATTTCCCCTAATTAACTATTCTAAAATAGTTTCCCCAGTATGCTTGCAAATTTCAATTTGCTTGGACTACCAAAAGGATGATCTTATAGCTTGGCCAAATTATAGAACGTTAAGCCTATTGAATATTACTTCAACACATTTAATCAACTTTACCCTCAAGGTAACACATGCCTGGGTTTCATTACCTGATATCCTGCTTAGACAACTCACAGGATTTAGGCACACAACCTTTTTTCTAGTTATCATTGCTAACTTTTTTATCGTTAGTTGAGGGAAAAAGATGTTGAGGGTAAGATATTTTAGCAAAATATATTGATCAACCTTTAATACTTTAAACAGAAGATGTGTAGAGGTCAAACTATATAACTTCAAATAAATTCTGGTCTTTGAAATCTTCTTCAGAACCTTTTATGGAAATACTGCTTGGAGAATGGATGTAGGTAGTAATGAGACGTTTCGTAGAGAAAACGCCAGTTCTAAGTGTTATAAACAAAATTGTTTCCTCAGACTCATTCATGTATAACTAGTACCTAAATAATATGAAGTATTATACATTCAGGATTCTTGCTGTCCTCTGTAATGAATGTATGAATGAGAAAAATTATTTTTGTGAATAATTCCAAATATGCTATAATCTGGCTGGTAATAGTCAGAAAAAGGAGATCCATATTAATTCAGATTCAGTTAATATTTAATACATATTATATGCCAGACGGTGTGCCTATGGTTTTTCAATGATTGGCATTTATGTCAAAATCAACAACCAAGTATTTTTATTAGACAACTCATCTGAACTCATTCAGCTCTGTATCGATTTTTCTATAAAATTATGGAGGAATATTTTTTGGAGAGAGTTAAAGTAGAGATAGAAAAATACAGTAACTCCTGGCCGGGTGCAGTGGCTTACGCCTGTAATCCCAGCACTTTGGGAGGCCGAGGTGGGCGGATCATGAGGTCAGGAGATCGAGACCATCTTGGCTAACACGGTGAAACCCCATCTCTACTAAAAATACAAAAAATTAGCTGGGCGTGGTGGCAGGTGCCTGTAGTCCTAGATACTCCAGAGGCTGAGGCAGGAGAATGGCGCGAACCCAGGAGGCGGAGCTTGCTGTGAGCCGAGATCGCGCCACTGCACTCCAGCCTGGGCGACAGAGCGAGACTCCGTCTGAAAAAAAAAAAAAAAAAAAGAAAAAGAAAAAGAAAATACGACAAGTCCTTACAGTTGTGTCTTGGTTATAATGCGTGGATTGGGGACTTCAATCTAGTATTCCGTTAAACACTTGAGAAGACTCAGTGCTGCTCTTCTAAACATTAGTCTACCTTTAGCTACTCCTAGCAAACTCTTCAAAATAAAGTGTGGTGGCCTGTTCTGGGGCAAAGAGATAAATCAAATATTTAATTTTCAAAAGAAAATATTAATTTGCATCATGTTACCTGTTGTTTAAAGCAACTACATGAAATCTTTGTATTTTAAACACTGGACTGCTCATATCTCAATCTCATATAGTGTATGTGATAGTAAAAGACACAAAATAATTCTCATTTGAAAGGACCAGTCCTAGAAACATACTAAACTTTTATTCTCCTCAATTCTCCATGCTTTTCATATAGATAAATGATTGGAAATCGAAAACCTTGTCTGTATTACATAGAAACCGTGCTGAAATGCATTTCAGAACAGTAATGTAATATTGTGTTCTTGGTGGACATAAGAAAGGGCAAAGTGGTAACTATTTCTGCATGCTTTTTATAACTAGTGTTGAATAACTTTATGATGCAATTCCAAGTACTGTTGTAGTATATTTTTAAAGCATTAGTGATTTTTTTTTTTTTTTTTTTGCCAATAGTCAGCATGATTTATTTTTGCCTGAGAATACAAGAGCTAATATTTGTATTTAGTCAGAGGAACTACCCTGCTGTCAGATTAAATCTTTGCCCTCCTCATCTCTTCTTCCTCTATCATGAGAACGATAGCTTTTAGAGCTAATGGGTATTTGGAAGGTCATCTGATCCAATTCTTTGCTTAGCATAGGGGGAAACTGAGGCTTTGAGAGACTAAATGAGTGAGCCCAGGATACACAGATAATGAGTAACTGGGCTCTGGTTGGAATGGAGGCCTCCTGACTGCAAGTTTGATATCTTTTTTGTTTTGAAGTCTGTTCTCTTACTCAATGATTTAATGATAATTTGGCCTTTTATTTTAAACTATTTCAAATGCTTTTGGGAAGTATTTCAGGAGCAATGTGTTATGGGAACCAAAATAATTTTTAGTCAATTAAAAATGCCATCCAGAAATCTTATAATTAAATCTTATATTAACAGAAGACATAAGTAATTTTAATTGGTTTTTATTTAAATTATTGTATTTTCTAAGTGTCAAATAATTTTGGGTAAGTAAATTTATAAGTAACTCTTCATAATAAAAATTTCCAAAAACAGTATGAATAAATGCATTTAAACTTTAAGAAGTTAATTAGAACACTAGTAAAAAAAAAAAAAAAGTGACATCACCGAATGTTAGGATATAAATGTATTCAGCAACTGGACTGCTTTTACCAGGCAGGCACATTAGGACATGCAGTTTAATAAATATTGAATAAAATAAGGAAGAAATGTGAATTTGATGAAGTTTTCTGGCAATTAGAGCAATTTATTTCACTATTAACATGACAAGCTCTAAATGGAAATCAGCTATGGAGGAAAATGCAATTTCATTGCTTGGTATTCCCAGTGCCATGTAATTAAATAAAGAAATAGGGCAGAGGGGCAAAAGAGTGTCCATGGCTGACTGTTTTAGCAAAGCAACCATCCATCATGGAGGAGTTTGCTGCCTCACAGTGCTAAGACGGGGTTTGTGAGTTTGTGTATACTCAGAGAGGCTTTCATTTATAGAGTTTGTTTGTTTTCTTCTTGAAATACTGCATCTCAAATGGAAGGAAAACAATAGTCTTGCTGGATTAGAAATGTCAAGTGCAATTAAATATTGTATTTTTTTGGGGGGGTGGATAGACATAGAGTTTTCTTTATATGAAAATCAAATAAAAGCAGAATACTACTATATATTATCAACTGTTGCACATAAACAGGAATCTTATGTTATTATATTTTTAAAGCATTGAGTTGGCAATGTTTATCAATATATATGTGTATGTGCATGTTTGAATATAATATTGACAACTTAATTAGCTATTTGTGAATAAACAGTCAAAGTAAATATTTCACATGTTTAGCAGATTTACGTATACAAATATCACTGGGTTCAAATACATTATTTTAGCATGTCTAAAACACATTGAGGCTATTTTTACAATCATATTTTCTCAGAATAACCACCTTGATTTTTGAATATGTTTCTTTTAAAAATTCATTAAGTTTGTGTACTTGAATTAACAGATACATTTCTTTTAATGCACAGGGACATGATTAGGAACCTAATCTATAATTATGTAAATGTTGTAATTGTTTGTATTTTATTTGTATTTGCTTTTAAAATTTATTTTTATCAAGTGTTGCCATGTAGTTATTTTGTGGTAATATTTTAATCCATAAAAACTATCAAATGAAGTCATAATATTTTACATTCCAATTTCTACTATAGTGAGACATACTGAAAATGTTTTCAAAATGTTAGGAGTCTTTTTTTTTTTTTTTTTTTTTTTTTTTGCTTTGATTCATCTCATAGTTTCCTTTGATAGAGAAAATGTGTGACTCTAATATTAAGAATGTGAGGAGTTATATAACCATACTATAGGTAGTAGAAACAGAATTACAGAAATATGGAGTGTATTTTTCTGTACAATCTTGACCAATTAAATATTATTTATTTTGAAGAATACTCATAATATCATTATTAGTGGAATAAAAATTATTAATATATTAATCAAGATAATTTATACACAGTAGTTCACAAAGTGTCTTATTTAGAGTACATCCTCACTAAACAGCATGCATTAATACGGATATTAGACCAATGAGTTTTTCTTTATTTTGGGAGTACTGGCTCTCCAAAAAGAGTATGACTTAGGGAATAGATTTGGATCTGCTAAATCTACAAAAGTCAAGAAGCCTTAGTTATTGTTGTATCTGGTTTCAAAATAAAGGAGACTGGATCAACCATTATAAAATAGTCAAATGTCTGGCATTTTTATAAGTTGGGTATTCATAAATTTCAATAAATATTTTTCTTTTTTATATGAATAAAATATTTTAAGTCCCTTATTAGTATTTTAATGTTAAATTTATATTTCTCATTGCTGACTAATTATATATATATATATACGTGTATATATATATATATATACACACACAAACACAGACACGTATGCATACACACATATACACCAACATATACACACAATGCTAAAATTAAGTTAATATTTAGAATTTTTACAGATTCTAATCTTTCTCTGATTACATATAAATTAGGTTTTCTTGACACTGCTTTTTTAAATTGTAGGTTTCAATATTTCTATTGACATTGCTCTAAAGAACTTTAGCTATTTTAGTTACTAGAAGGGCTCAGGTTCTTGAGTACTAAACATGGAAACCTTACAGTGTGGAAAATGGCCGTGTGAATTTTGTGTCAACCTTCCACCCTTGTGGCATCATTAGATTCTGGTCCAGTTCTGATTTATGTCATGTATGGGCAATCAAATGCTCATTGATGCTTTTTCAATAACTTGGCGCATTTTGGGCAATTTCTGTGAGGATGACTAAGAATACATTTGGTTGATGTATTGATTGATTGATGGAAATAAGTCTCTGGATACGCTACAAGAGCAATTAAATATTGTATTTTTTTGGGGGTGGACAGACACAGAGTTTTTACTTCTTTATATGAAGATCAAATAAAAGCAGAATACAACTATATATTATCTACTGTTGCACATAAACAGGAATCTTATGTTATTATATTTTTAAAGCATTGAGTTGGGAATGTTTGATGGAAATAATTGATTGATTGATTGATTGATGGAAACAAGTCTCTGGATATGCTACAAATAAAACAAAATTGTGTTCTTTATCAAGCCAGTACCATTTGCCCAGGCCAGCCCAGACACAGGCCAAACGTGTTCTCATGCATGTTGACTTCGGTGTGTGGAATAAATTTTCCAAGATATTGAACAAAATATTTTTGTTACTAGTTTATTAGAACAGTTCCATATTCAGGTATAGTTTGGAATGGCAGGGGAAATTGGGAGAGAATTAATTTTCACAGATTTTCCATGATTGGTTCTAAAATATACATTGCCAAACACCTCTTCTCTACCACCACCAGTTGCACAGAAATATTTTATAATTTCTTCTTCCACATTCTTCTTGAATTTCTAAACATCCCTTAGTTTTGATTCTGCTGAGAGCATCTTTGACCAAATCACATTCTCCACAACAATATTGCTGGTATATGTACAGTTTGAAATTTCCAGTACCTGATACTGCTTATCATGTCTCTGTAGAAATCAAAGCATAAGTATAAAAGAAGAAAGATAGTACATTTTCTACTCTTTGAGGTGAAAAATTAGGAAAGTTATTTTTAGATCATTTGTCTTTACTTGGTTTTCCCTGGTTTCCATTGTTCCTACTTTTAATCTTGTTATAGAGTCCATTTCAAAAGATATTTATTCTTCCCTGCACTTCTACCCTGCATTAAATATTTATAAGATCAGCTAAGTGTCTCAGGGAAAACATGACTTTGTGAAAACAAGAACATGGCTAGTAGCAAAAGCTGACTCTGATTGCAAATATTTGTCTTTATTTTAAAACTACTCAATTTCATTCTGAGTTCTTGATCAATAATACTTGATTTGAACTCATCAAAACTAACTATACTTTTGGGAAATATAGTCACGCATTAAAACTATAGTGGCTTGAGTAATTAATCTATTACAAAATTAAACTGTAATTCTAAGATGTATTTAACAGTCAGGAAGACTTCCATAAGACTACTTCCCATTTTTACAACTTTCAGGCTTAAGCAGTATTAAACATGTGCTAGATAAATAGAGCCTGTTCTCAGGATTTACAAGAATCAAATATCAGTAGAACAAAGTTCCTCCCAATTTGTGAACTTAAGCCTGTTTGAAAGTAATAAATGTCGTTATAGCTGTGGATAAAGACCCATACCTGGACTGACATGATCTAGCAGAGGGTATAATCAAATATACATAATTGGAGTGTTTTGTCAATAAAGTGAAATAGGGAGAAATCCTGAACATCCCTCCTGTCTGAAGCTCCCTAATCCATTAAGCACTGAAGGAGACAGAAATATGGAGAAATGCTCACTTTTGCTGAAAGGCACTGCTTTTCCTGCCCTTCCTATAAATGACAGTTAAGTGATGATGGGATAACTCACGGTGGTTTTCTGCCTCCTTTTGTTCCACTTACCTCTGGAATGCAAATGTGAATCTTCCTGCAGCTAAGAAAATAAAAACTTAGGTCTTTCCTTCTCCATCCACTCCTCTTCTTTCCCCATTTGTTCCCTCATCCTCCCTTCTTTCTCTTCTGCTTCCTTTATTCTTCTTTCTCCTCCCCCTTTTTCATCTTTTCTTCCTAAACACCTTTTCAGGAGTGAATCTCCTCTATTATTTGTTGATATAAACATTTTTTTATGTCTATACGTAGAAATGATAGCTTCAGAATTAAGGAAAGATAATTTATTTAAATGGAATGAAATACATACTCGTGTGTTTTCTTAAAAATCACAATAAGTGCTATCTTAAAATAAAACCCCACTGATTACTTAGGTAAATTTAAAATATTTATTCATGTTTTACAGAAGGTCATAATATTTTATCCTTTTGGAGATTCACAGGAGCCATTCATCTCTTTCTTCAATTACAGAAATTATTTGACTTTTGAGATACTGCTTCCCTAATAAAAATAGAGAAGGTGATTGCTTAGAAAATTCTGAAACTCATATTTTGCTAATGTTTTATCATACTTCAATTATATGAAGTAATAAAATGGACTCTAATTCACCACTTATTTTGATGGCTCGTAAATTCAAACACATGCAGTTGTGGAAGAATAGCTGTTATACTGCAAGATTGATTCTGTTATACTGAATAGTGCTAAAGTAAATATTATAAAACAAGGAGATTTTATACAAATAGCTTATGTCTGCTCTATAGCTTATGTCAAACAATTATTAAACATTTGTATTAAATATATTGTCTTGTTATCAGCACATATCTAATAACTCCAGGGAAAGATGTAAATAACTGATGACTTTTCTCAATTTCCTGTGTACCAGGTGATCTAGATATAATACCCCAGTGAACAATTTCTTGAAGAAGGTAGTGTTGGCTTCATAAGTGGGTAAACTGAGGCTCACAGCATTTAAGTAACTTTCCCAATATCACATGTCTAGTAAATGTCATAATCAATCTGTCCAAATTCAAATCAGATGATATTCCAACTTCCCCACATTAGCTAATGGTTATAATGAGAGTGTATCAAAAGCAACAAGGCACAGTATTGGTCAAATATGTCTTATATCCTTAGTGACATGGGATACCCCTGCCAATAGTACCCTTGTCAATAGCATTGCATTTCTTGAAAGTCTTTTATCTTAAAAGTTGTATGTGGATTTTTAACTTCATGTTGTTATTTAAAAAAATAATATGTCATGTTATTTTTCACACCTCAAAACTATGTTTACCCTATAAGTTACATGCCTCCTGGGACACATATTCATTTTTAAGAAGCAGTGAATTATGATGACATATGGATTCCAGGACCTCTGAGGGAACTTGCTTGGGGGGACCATTAATTTTGTTGTCTGTGCAAACGGTAATGCCCAGAATTGTGTGGTGTGTAATCTATGAATCCATATGCATCAACGCTGGCAGTATTAGATTCTGTTACAAAAGTTACTACACTGGCGGAAGTTCCAAATTTGTCATGTTTACCAAGATATGCCCAACACCTAACGGGATGACTGGTCAAATTAAATGCTTAATTAATATTAGTTGATTGGATAAACCATTTCAGGTTTACTCAATGTGTGTTGTATCTATATTATATCATGTGATATATGATATCTCTGTGTTATGTCATGTAATATACGATAAGACAAATTTGTGAGATGTATTACAGTGCTCATATTTTGTTCAGTGACATATACTGGTCTCTAATCTTTAATTCAATTCATTTTACCCTATTTAAAATTCTCAGGTTATACATTACAGGGAATTGGGATGCACCTAATGAATACATGTGATGTTTAAGTTTCTTTTTATTTAACATTGTAAGAAAAAAACAAAGAAAAGGAAAAATAAGAGCGATAATGTAATATCTGGAAATTTTCAGATATTAGAATATAACTGTTATAGGGGAAGCCATGGTAAGATGAGGGCAGATCTTTGAATCAGGAAAGGAAAGGTTTATAATGTTTTGAAAGTGCTAAAAAAGCATATCAATGTAAACTATATAACAATAATGATCCAGCCAAGTGCTAATTACTTAACTGTCCAAATCTTTTAACATAGTTTATGGGAAACACTTTTAATGGAAGCATATTCTTGTTTAATAAAGGACATCAGTGAAGAAATATTTTGCTTTCCAGACATCCTTTTTAAATCAAAACTGTTACCTATAAAGGGTCTTTACTTTGTAGAGACCTGAATGAAGCACATGCAGAGATATTGCTGTATTTTTCTAAAATTTATCTTTATAATGTCTGAGTGAAACAGACAGAAGTAGTGATATTTGCACATTAAAGGGATACATTTACCCAAGAGTGAAAAACATTAAGATTAGAACCCAGGTTCTCTTAGTCCATTGATAATGGTTCATCTAAAAATCGAGGTAGTTCTATCTCCCTTATATTTTGAGCATCTCGTGAGATAATGTAGTAGGTATTTTTAACTCTGGCACCTTGTTTGCAGTGAATAATAAGTGGTTCCCTTCACCCCACTCCTCTTACCACATCTCGATTTACTGCTTTCTTAGTTTTTAGTCATTATTCAAAACAGTTTTCTTAATATTTTTGTAGGCTGGGATATTTTAAAAATCTAATCAAAGTTATGGACATTCTCACAAGAAAAATTCAGATACACTACTTAAAATTTTATGGTCACATTTGTGAAACTCTTGGTTAAAAAACATGCAGACCCTATATAGCAATGTATATGTTTTAGTTCATAGTCCTGTTTATATTAGACTGCTTAGATTGGTTTTACATGATTGAGAGTGTTTTAAAATGTTAAAATCAAGAGCATGTGAATATGGGTCACACACAAAATGAAAGAAAGCATAGTGTGCAAGTTGATAGTCTCAGGGGACTGTTCGCAGAAGGGCACAGTGTTAGATGTAATTTGTTTATTGACAATCTCCAACAATGGTGCAATGAACCAGCAAACACCACAAAAGTAATGAATCCTTTCCTCTTTTAAGTAATTATATTTGAACAGTTCAAATTAACCTGTGGTTTGAGGCTACTGCTTGGGTGAACTAATTCGCTGATGTAATGACTTTTCTCATTTTTGCTCCAATGATTTAGGTAACAAGGGAGGGGGAAATGAAAATGTGGGGCTATGAGTTTATATTTTAGTGAAAAGATTTGCTGTTTTCTGTGAGTCACATTTGAAGACTATCTCCAACTGCTTTAATGTAGGACAGGGTAGTTAAAATGTCAAACTTGAAACAAACAAAATTTCTGTCATGCTATGCAGGAGTATTATGCACAAAACAAACTGAATTGAAAGAGATAGATAGTTTGTGAAAAACTATTATAAAGATTCACCAATCTTTTTCAAACAACAGGCTGCTGTTTGGTTGGCTATCACTGCTCATTAGTGCTTGAAATCTGTTTCCAGGGGCCTGCTGCTTATTCTGATGCCTAACATGGTGATACCATGCTGGCATTATTTGGGTTATTATTTCTAAATAATGCTATATCATTACCTCTGTGTCCCTGCCATTATTATATATAGATATTCAGGAATGAGACTCAAAGGAAAATCTCAGGGGAAGGTTTCACAGCACCTAGGACAGTTCCTTTTACATAGTCAACACTCACATATTCATGGAAGAAATACATGCATTTAATGAGAATGTATGCATTTTTATATAGTTTCTGAAACAATGGGTACTTTACATACTTTTTCATATTACATATTTGTAAACAACTTAAGCCTTCCCATAAACTGATTCTTAAACTTGAAAAGATAATAATTGCATTCTTCAAAAAGGGATTGGCCAGCATTAATACCAGTATCAGGATTTAATGAACCATAATGATTCTAAAATGTATAGCAAAAGTAATTGATGTCATTATGAGTGAGCTATGAGTTCCTGCCTTCTTTATAATGTAGGGAAGCAGTCTAGCATGTTGGTCTGATTTGTTAGTCATTTCTTGTATTATTAGCTGTGTGTGATCTGATATATGCCTCACTTTTGGTCTGTGAGATGGTATCAGTAATTATAATACCTATTTCACAAATTATAATGAGGGTTAAATGAGATAATTTATATAAAGCCTTTAACTCAGTGACTGACACTTTGAAAACTGAGCTCACAATAAATATTAGCTATTATGATGATAATTATTATCGTGTAAAATATTTCACAATGAAAGAGAACTTGCTATAGAATACATTAGACGATTAAGTTATTTCCAGATGAAGAAAATGACATATAACTATTTGAGGTAATTATTCCTCCCAGTTTTGAGGACTTCCTTAAACTTTGGTTTATCTGGTATCTACTATATCCATTAAAATGCTACTCACTTAATTTCTGTCTCAACAAAATATCATTTTGCTATCGCATCTGATTTTTGTATCTTGTGGAGGCAGCTCTGCAAAAGAGCATATTCTTTAATTCCTTTGTTGAAGTACTTAGTGAATGTTTTGCATATAGAAAGGTTCTAAGTGAGGATAATGAAAAAGATTAAAGATGGTGGTGTTCTAGACATGAGAGGTAGTGAGTTCCTCAGGTAGTGTAAAATAGGGTAGAAGTATGCTTGTCTTGCCTACACTGAGCTTCTTGAAAGGGCTCTGCAGACTTGACAGGGACTGAGGACTAGTTATGACAGTTCCTCAGGGAAAACTATTTTCCAATAAGAAAAGCTACACTCAAGTTTTTCTTTCTACGAAAAAAAAATTTTCATAACCATAGAATATTGCTTTTAAATTCCTAACAGCAAAGTTAGAATGTAGCAAATACCCAATTTTTATCTTCCGAATTAGATGATACAGAAAGACAAACAAATCTGTGATTGTTTTTATTCATGATGTAAAGCACATAGAAAGCATTTCACTCTATGTAGAAACTGATCGTTTTTACTAGATGGTATAGAATATGATTGATCTTCAAACAGCATGAAAAGCATTAATGAAAATTGACAATGTTCTACCTAGAGCAGTCTAATTGTCTTTTAAGTTCTTTATGATTTATTCAATTTCCAAAAGATTATCCTTAAAAAGAACTATTAGTGAAAATAAACTTTAGTAAGATAATAATACATTTTCCTCAATATTTTACATTCAAACAAAACATAATTGAAGCATCAGATTTCGGCACTGTCTTCCATCTTCAAATAAGAAAATGTTTTTACTTATTTGCTATTTTGTTACTTGTATGACTATATTGAACCTACTTTATTTCAAAATTCACATATTTTTACATTGAATTTGCATTTATCAGTTTTTTCATGTAGTATTTTAAGGAAGTTTGGTCAAAAATATCTTCATAATAAATAATGGACTCATTGCTAATGGTCATTTGATATATACAATTACATTAACTTAAAATTAGATTTGAGTATGCATTATATACACGCTTTTTCATCATCTTTCTAGATTACTGGAAATATTTATTTGAGATTATTAAAATATGAGACATATTTATCTAAAAACTGTAAGTAAAAGTTTATTTTTTAGTAGCCAGTGATCATATAATGTTTTGTTTGATCTTTGAAGTCTTTCTGTGTCTTTCATTCAGGTTTATGCTTTACAAAATGAAACTATTAGCTTTAGATATATTATCCCTTTATAAAAAGCTTATGTGTCTTTTAGTGTGATAACATTTATGACCAAATGAATTATGAATTGTTAGCTTTAAGAAACAGGCAAAACTGGATCACATGTATACCATCAATTTAATCTGCTTTTATCACAAAGGTTACATTAATGTTTAAAAATGTCATTTTGACTAGGGATGAAGAACTAGAAATCTAATCCAACAACAAATTGTTCTTTGTTCCAATGAAGTGGTTTTTGTGCAAACATGTGCCATACACACACATTAATTTTAATTGAAAGCCAAAACTGTTTTATTGGATAATCTAAAGTGGCTTATGTATTGCTACCAATTAATTTTAAGGCCACTTCTTATGCAAAAATAGCGATCTTTATAAATATTTGTATACTCAATAAATGATAGTAGTCCTAAATTTGTACTCAGATGTGAATAATACCACATTTGTAAGTTGACTTAAAATTCTGAGATGATGCTTCATCAGACAGGGTCCTTGTATAAAAGAGAGTTTAACCTCAAGAGTTATGAGCCTGGGAGGGAAAAAAAATAAGGGACAGTGAAGAAGGATTAGTAGCATTGGTGAGTCATTACCACCCTTCAGGCTGACCAGTCCAAGGAGAGTTGAAATCATGAAGGAGAGTCTATCTGGAGAGAGCTGTAGTTTTGGGGGTTGCAAAGACTTAGGATAGTGTTGGTGGGTGTGGTTAGTCTCTAAGGTTGAGTTTGTCCATAAATCTCATGCTCTGGATGCCTTGCTTGCCTCACCCTGGTCCAAGCATTAGTGAACACCTAAAAGTCTCTGTCTTCTTGCTCTCCAAACTTCTCCTGAGGATTTCCTCAGATTGTCCACATTCAGATGGAAGCCAGTTGGCAAATAAGATGCAGTCCAGAGGGTAAGCCTGCAGAGTTGTAGCACAAGACAGATAATGGACTGGGGAAGGGTGTGTGCAAATTATCTGTTATACACACAGAGAGAGAAGAGGATGGAGGGTATACTGATTTAATTATGTTACCTTGAATATTTTTATTTTGATATCCCTCCAATTACTAGTATATGACCTTGAAATAGTTCTTTACGTTATTGAAGAACTGTTATATATGACACTTCAAATTGAATATGTCAAAGTCTTTTTTGTGTGTGTTTTTTTTTTTTTTTTTAGATTAGAAGCAGATGAAATTCTCTCATTGGAAACAACCCTCTACTTTCTCCTTGATTACCTTCCTTGTTCCCTTCTATAATTCTCCTATATTATCCCAGGCATATTTATTGGTAAATAGAAATTGGTAGAAAGCTTCAAGGACTCTACAATAACTGTCTAGCCCTCTCTCATGCTTCAGTCTTCATCAAGTCTGAATGTTGACCATCATGGTGTTCCCTATGATTGCTAATATATCATTATAACTTAAATTTATAAAGTACCTAATATAGTGCTGCTTCACCTATTGAATGCTCAATGAATTAGGTATTGATTGAGTTGTCAAGTGATTGCCCAAGAAGTTCTTACAGATAGACAACAGAGCTTGATCAATAATAGGATCATCTAATTGAGATAACCTCAAAAAATAAAAGCAAGAAAAAAAGCCATTAAGAGTTAACTGCATGAAATCTGGCTTTGATGAATGGCTGGCAAAAATTTTATTACTAACCAATTTAAGTTTTATGTTCTCTGCTTTCTGGCTAAAATTCACATATTTATTCTGATTAGAAACAATGCATACAACATTTAAATCAAATAATCAAAGATTGTCCAAATGTATCATTTGCCTACATCATACTAATGCAGCTGTCATTTACTGTGCAGCTACTATGTACTGGTTACTTTACATATATTATTGCTAATCCTTCTAACATCACTGCAGCGTCACTGTGATTCACAAATATTCAGTAACTGGTACAATACCATAGGACTAGTAAGCAACATAACAGGAATTTGAGCTGTGGGTTACTTGACTCTAAAACCCCTGTTCTTTCCACTGTATCATAATGTCAGTAATTTGGCATCATAGTGTACAATAATTTGTGTGTGTGTATATGTATGAAAGAGTAAGTGGATGTGTAGAAATTTTCATTTGAAACAGAGAGAAACATGAAGATAATATAATCAGTGAAAATGCTTTGAGCTGAAGTTTTAAATTTTGAAGTTAAATAAAAAATGTGTGTCATTTGAACACAGAAATTCCACTATAGCTGTGTGATCAACATATATGTCTTCTTTTCATTTATTGTGGTTTTGTGAGCCACATTTCTTAATGTGCTGAATTTGTTTCTTATGGGTCCTTTGAGTAATTTTTTATTAGGTAGAGATTGATATTTAAAAGAGTTCTATTATGTAAAAAGCGATATTTTAAAAGCAAGAAGTCACCCATGCATTGAGGACATCAATATATCAGACTTTTAATTGACAACTTACAAGACCTACTTGTGATTTATAGCTCGATTACAAACTCTGTTTCTGCTCTGCCAATGGAATTGGCAATATTTTTTCAGTCCAGATGGTGTATTAGCCTTGGCCAGCTGGTTCTCCCTATGCTACCTCATCACAGGACCATACAGCAAATATTACCATGTATGACCCAGTTCAGTAGGTAACATGGCAAAGGCTTCATGCCTGGCTTTGCCCTCAGGGCATATGGAAGTGAACCTGAATGAGATTTATGCATCCAAGATTTTATACTCTATCAAACCCCCTATAGTCATTTGCCTTCCTGACTTGACTTTAGAAGCTGTTTCTAGTAGGCAAATAGAGCTATATTATTTATATATAAGTTCTTTTAAAATTTGGTTATAGTATACTCTTTTTAATTATATTTTAATAATTTTTGTAACTTTAAGACAATTTTAAAATTCTAGGCAGTATTTAACATTTTGGAATTTTAAAAAGTAATTTTTTAAAGAGATTTTTATATTGTAAGTATAGTTTTGATAGAACACAGTTATAAAGGAAGCTGTTTCTGACAAATTTTAAAGCGATTCAACTTTTCATAGAGTGATTGACAATCACTAGTATGAATTATAATGTACAGGTTGAAATACAGTTTTGTATATATAATTTCAGTATAATTACTATAATTTTAAGATTTAAGACAAAAATATTATTAGAGAAAGTGAGATGAAACAACAACCACAAAAATCAGAAGATTTACTCCAAATAAAGTTCCTTTTTGAATATATTTAAGATTACTTGGGTAGCAATAGAGACACAAATTTCACATTTTTAGTGTACTTTTTGTTTTATATCTAATATTTACTATTTCAAATAAAGTAAATAGGCAATTCATAAAATGTTTTGCATGTTAGATGCTTCCACATAGTTTTTCCATTGGATTGAATCGTGTAATAAAACCTTGTATTTGTTCTGTATTTGTATATTCCTAACAGCAAAATAAAAGTAGAACAGAAATGATATCCTTGGAAATGTAGCTTTATTTTATTTCTGTAATGGTACAGCAACAGTGAATGCAAGAGATTATCCTCATATTACTTGGTAAATTTAATACTGAAGAAAATATAAATTTTTGTGTTTAGTCTCAATTCTGATTCTGATTTTCTAAGGGAACTGGTATAGAAAAATACTTTGTTGAATCCGGAGAGAATTCATATTCTCTCTACACATATATATCAGCATCATCTTATACACATCATACACTTATATATGTTATACATGCATTTTTTTTTTTTTTTTTTTTTTTTTTTTGAGATAGAGTCTTCCTCTGTCACCCAGGATGAAGTGTAGTGGCACCATCTTGACTCACTGCAACCTCCACCTGCTGGTTGCAGGCAATTCCCCTGCCTCAGCCTCTTGAGTAGCTGGGATTACAGGCATGAGCCACCATACCCAGCTAATTTTTGTAATTTTAGTAGAAGCGAAGTTTCACCGTTTTGACCAGGCTGGTCTTGATCTCCTGGCCTTAAGCAATCTGCCTGCCTCAGCCTCCCAGAATGCTGGGATTACAGGTGTGAACCACCATGCCCAGCCGATATGTATGACTTTCACTCAACTGCATTAATTACTTTATTGAGATGTGAAGAAAATTGTATATGATGATAGTTGTTTTGTATAAATTTTTAATAAGGTTTATTGTCTGTGTCAGTTTAGGGAAGTTTTTTAGAAGTTGATTTGGAGCTCTTTTTATACTATTGAAAGCTACATTATGAGATGAGATATTTATTATGGAAAAATATTTTTAATATATGCTACATTAAGTTGAGATGATATTTTTATTATGGAATATTATTTTTAATGTGATTAATATTTATGATTTTTTAAGTAAATGTTTTTCTGAAGTCCTTTTTACTAATCTTATACAATGAGCAGCTCCCACCTCATAAGTTAAAAAAATACTTGTATGCTTGGAAATATATTTAAGTAGATTATTTTACTTCTTAGGTCTTCATTCATAGTTTTTTTCAGATAATGTTTGAGTTTTATTTATTTAAAAATTGTTCTAGGTTATTATCTGGAGCCACTGTCAGTAGATTAAGCTTTATTTTAGTTTAGATTGCTTTGTTTTTATAGCTTCTTCTCATTTATACCCATTTATGTTTTCATTTCCTGGGAGTTACACATTTCTGTACTTAAATAAGAGTCCTTGGACCCATTTATTTTGTTGATTTGATTTCAGTTCACTACCTTGCATTTGAAAACTGAAATAGAAAGCAGTCTTTTCTTGTTGAATTTTAGATACATTTTTACTTGACCTATTTATTATTTATTGATACATGAACTTTCAATGGTTCTCTGGTTTATCTTTCAATTTCATGCAGAAAAGGTCAAAATGTCTGCTAGATTAAACAACTTTTCACTAACCTTTTTGTCTATTCATAATACAGTGCCGTAATCCATACTCCTTTTGCATTAATGGTCATCAAAAACATCAACAATCTGAACTGTTTGCTACTGTGTACTTATAATTAAATATAATTATATGTTTTCCTAGTACCCAATTCATTTGTATTTTTCATAATTTTTGATTTTGGTTGATTTTAGGTCTAAACTAATTTTAATAGGGGTATTAAGGCATCCTTGATTATGTCATTACTATTTTTATCTATAATTATATCATTAAAGATACTAGAAATTGACATCGCAATATTAATTCTGGAAGTTGGTAGAAGTGGAGCATTCAGAGATCATTGAACTAGTAGTGAGGATTCAGTTCTTGTTACACATCTGCCAGTATTAAATTCTGATGTGTAGCAAAATATTTCACTTCTTTGAGCCTCATTTTTTATTTGTAAGATGAAAAGGTGGGGAAAGATCTTTTTTTAAGCATCTTTCCAATTATCAAATAAAAGTATGATTTAAAATTATGCTTTAAAAACATATACAAAAATCTTTATGCCAGAGCCCCTTTTGGCAGCTAGAAATCATAAGTAGAAGTCAGAAGACGTGTTTCATAATGGAGAAGGTTGGATTTTCTGACTTAAAAATTATTTCAGTTTTTCAGAAAAAATTTTTTAAAAAGCAAAATTAGTTTTTTTTTCAGAAATGTTTTTCCAGAATTATAGCCAAAGGCATTAAAGATTATAGTCATTCAATCTCAGTTCTTTCATCTGTATAACAGATATGATCTAATTCATAGTGTAACAATTAATTGTAACAGTCCACAAACTACAAACTGTTCTTTTTTCTGACATTTCTTTTCTTCACTACAATTGTTCTGAAAGAGCCTGATAAAATATTTTTGAAAAATAGAGTTAAACATCCTGCAACATTTAAGATGTTATGAGTACAGTGCTATCAGGAATTTACTATATAGTCTGTTAAATTTGATTTCTCTGGCTAAGTACTCAACTTAAATTTAGTGTATGGTTATAAATATTCAGACTTTGTAACTCAGAAAACCCCCCAAAATCTCTAATGTTCATCAAATGATTATTTTTGAGCACCTGCTTTGTGTCCAGCATTGTGCTACAGATGACATCTAATTAATTGACTTCCATATAAAAGAAAGAAAAAATATGTATATGTACTGAAATAATGTTTGAAAGAGCAAACTAAATGGCACCTGTGATGCAACTACACCATTAAAGCATGTTTTATCATCCTTGCACAAATAGGTCTAATTTACCATTAACAATGAAATTAACTTAATTTTAATGCAAATTGTTCACTTTCCATTAAAAAAAAGTCTAGTAAAAAGCCTTTTGAAAATACATGATAGGATTATGCTAAAGCTGATTAAAATATATTCAGGACTATCAACTTATAACTGTTCATTAGAATCATTTGTACTTCTTCTTTGTTATTTAGTATAGTCTATTGGAAGTATTGTTGCCATGGGCTATAGGAACACTCACCATGTGTCTATAGGAAGTGTTGTTGCCTTAAACTTGCCATGGGCTGTGTAAAAGTTACTTCAGTGTTAAATATGCTTGGAGAGATATGAATGTTAAGACTCGACCTTCACATATTCATGCCTACATTGCTGAGGCACAGCTCCTTTTCTCATAGTAAGTTCCCTACTTCTTTGGGCAATGTGTGTTGGTAGAGGCCATATTTGGAAGAAGTAGTCCTAGAAAACATACATAGGTGTGGAAACAGTTGCCTTGTCTCTGGGGTCTTGTGTAACTTCTAACTAGATTAATATTTTTATACACTAAAACACACACTCAAAATCATTGCAGCTGTGTTTTTCGATCTTGTTCTGTTAAACTATAAGCCCAATAAGAGTAGACATTTTTTTTTTCTTTTTTGATTTTCTTTGCTCTTACACTGGCTGGCATAATGCCTGCTACATGGTATATGTTCCTTGTTTGTTTTTTACATTGAACAGAATGTCACATATTTTCTTTTTCAACTTAAGCAATCCGTTACGTGACTTTTCTACTCACATATCATGTGCATGCATACCTGCACACACACACACACAGAAAGAAATAAAGTATAGTATGTGATATGTGACTTAGTGATTAGTGGCCTGTTACTATGGAAAATGCATTGCACTAGAAAATAAGAGATCTTGTCCCACTGGAACTCTTCCACTAATTAGCTGTGTGCTCTAAGGAGCTTCCCTTCCCTAGGGCACAAAATCTATTGCTATTAAACAAGAGAGATTAATTCTAGGATCCCTTCCACTGAAGTCTGAGTCTAGAATTTTTAGTTTACATTCTGGATTTTAAATTTGTAATTTCTTTCACTTTATCATTTTATGTGGTAAAGACTACTCCATATATATCACACAATGCTATGTTCTACTATGTGGATATATGTATGTGTGTGCACATAGGAGTTGCTGGAATGATACTGGTCAGACTTACAGTGGTGGCTTTGTGGACAGGAAAAGAAGGAAACAACTATCTATAGATGTCAAAAAGAACTTTGTTTTATTCCCCACTCTTTGCCTTTAAAAAATATAAAACTACATATATGATTTCTATAATTAAAAATACAAATATTTGAATATTAAGGCTGAAACATGTTAATTTAATGCTGGAGAAATAAGTGTGTGTTATATTTATTTTTTTCTGCTAAAAAAGACTATGAATTTTACTATATAAAGTATTGGCTCTTAAGCTTAAATATGACACTTTTATAGTAAACTAGATATATGCTACAAATAAAGGAGATGTTTTCCTCATATTTTCATATTACCTTTTGCAAGACTGAAAGATTTGGTATCAGTTAAGTCTATGTAAGTTGTACTACAGAGAATCTGAATGACATTCAAGACAGATTTCAGGATGACATAATTTGAGGATACTTTGTGCAATTAATATTTTTGTTTTTTCAAAATAATTCTACTTGGGAAAAGTAAGGGAACAAAAAAGCCCCAATAATATTGTCACCTCTTTTGTTCCTTAAAACTTTGTTGTAGTGGTTAAATCCTTGGCTACTAACTGCCCTTCCAGTAGTCTAAATTCTGCCCTCTGATACTCATATAGAACCCCCATTGGGCCCAATTCTGCTGTCCTTCAGGCAAAAACTTCCTTTGAATTTAAACTGTCTCACTCAGGTGCTATATTAATAGACACCATAGATACACAAAGAAACACGTAAATAAAAGTTTGCTTGTATAAGCATGGCTGACTCAGGATCTTGAAGTATTGCAACAAATAACCTATAAAGAGATTTAGGCAATTACAAAATCTGGAGCAAATATTTACTAACCAAGAATTTCTCATGAATCCCTCTAATCTGCTGAATGTACCTTATGTTAGTGAGAGTAACTTCCAAAATATCAAAAGATCCTGTAGTTATCGGTAATTGAATCCAGGAGTTCTCTGCTTACAAAGAATACCAGTTATCAGACTGTTGTATGAGTATCTATAAAATCAGGAAAACAAGTAAAAAAACAGATTTCAAAGTTATTACATTCATTTAAAAATAGATTATTGAAATTAATATTAGTAGAAAGCAATATTTCAAACTACCCCCATTTCATTTATAGCATATGATGAATTATGTAGCCAGGGTTGGCCTTACGGAAAATTGGGGAGTAGGTAGTTCTTGTCCTCAGTTTTTTTTCATTCTGGTGTTCTGCTTGGCTGTGTTGTCAGGAGGCTTCTTTTTCTCAGTGTCCTAGGGTTGCCCATGACTGTCTGTCAGTCCAGTGGCTCACTAGGCTTCATACTCTTTATCCTTTTCCAGAACCAAGCCTTTCTCTTTCCTTCTTTTCTGTTAATATATAACATCTGCATCTAGAAAAGTGTCCTTGCACTTGATAGCACAATAGGTTAAATGAGATACAAATTGGAAGTAAACAGGTAGTGTTGGTGGGAAACTCTTTTTAGGTAGATCAAGATCTAGAAGCTATAAAGGGTTATGGTGGTGTTGCGGAACTTTATCTTTAATTGAGCTAAAAACGGGGTTCTCGTCACACAACCATGACAAACTAGGCTCACAACTTTGAAGGGTGAGCAGGGCAGGGTTTGTTGGATGAAAAGGGAAAGAAGGACTATCAGCAAAGTGAAAGGTCCGCTAGCCAGTTTCCCACCTCGCACACTGAATTCCAGGTTACTACCCTGGAACAGGAGAGGCCAGGCTCTCCCTCACCACTGCAAAAGGTGTGAACTTCCTGAGGCTCCACCCCAGTGCGCATTCCTCCCAGTGCGCAGGCCGGTGGGAAGTTCTGCCAGGGAGCCCTTTTTACTTGGCTGTCTCAGTAGTAGTGACAGTGATAATAATAGTGTGTTCGTGGTTCCTCAAGCACACTAACATTTTCCTTAGATAGAGCCCTCGTAATATTTTCTCTCCTTGAAACAGTAACCTATTCCCATTTTGCCATTGTTCCCTGTGCCTCGTGATGTTAGCATTGTGGACACTGAAATCTAGTCTAAACTAGCACAAGCTAAAGGAATTTTCTTGACTCACAAAATGAAAGTCCAGGAGCATATCAGACCTTAAGCACACATAGATCTGGGGCTGAAACCATGTCCCATGTCAGCAGAACACTCTCTTATTATCTTAACATCTCAGCTCTGATTTTCTCTCTTTTCATCTCATTCTTTTTCTTTTTCTAACATTTATTTTAAGCTCTGGAGCACAAGTGCAGGTTTGTTACAAAGGTAAACTTGTGTAACAGAGGTTTGTTGTACAGATTATTTCATCACCCAGGTATTAAGCCTAGTGCCCATTAGGTGTTTTTACTGATCTTCTCTCTTCTTCATGTTCCACGCTCCAAAAGGCCCCAGTGCATGTTGTTGCCCTCCAAGTGTCCGTGTGTTCTCATCATTTAACTCCCACTTATAAGTGAAAACATGCAGTATTTCATGTTAGTTTGCTCAGGATAATGGCTTCCAGCTCCATCCATGTCCTTGCAAAGGACATGATCTTGTTCTTTTTTATTGGCCTCATTCTTAGGCAGTCTTTTTTGGAATTGTGACAGAAAAGGTTCAAAGCAGTTATTTTTTTTTTATATTATATTCATAGTTGTGTTTTTGTTGCAAAGGGCATGCCTTTTACTAGATACCTCCTATCACTGTTGATAGGGAAATACGGTCAACTCATTAACTAGTGATGAAGCCTGTGGTTACCCTTGTTTGGGGTAGGCAGAGGGATCAGTTCACAAGAATCTTTTGGAGCAGATTCATTTTAAAACATAAAAATTTATGTTAGTAGAAAGGTGAACAAAAAGCATGTTTGAGAGGCTACTACTGTTTGTGACAAAAATTATCAAAAGTTTTACTCACATTTGGGTTTCTGTCTTCTCACCTATAGCTCTGTGAGAAATGAGCATTGCTCACTGCTCAATACTCTTACAGGTGTGACTGGCTGGGGCTGGTATTACCGGTGGTAAAGGAATTTACCAAGACAGTTGTAGGGGCAGAAAAATAAAGGCAGATTTATTAGAGAAAGTGTGAAAATACATTACAAGGGTGCAACATGTAGCACTACAGAGAAGGGGCTATCCGCAAAGAGGCAGGGGATGGAGGGAAGTTTATAAGGTTGTCTAGAGGGGGCTACATGTTGATCGAGGTTGTACCATTTGGGCTACCTGTGGAGCGAGGTCTTATGTCAGCGGGTTGTTTATGGTTGGTTGTCTCTCACAACAGTTGTTCTCCTACCTGGGGCCCCTCCCTGGTGGTTATCAAGACTCCACAAATATCCAGTGCCTCTTGCAGTTTAGGATATATATTAAGGAGTCACTGGCTGGGCACAGTGGCTCATGCCCGTAATCCCAGTACTTTGGGAGGCAGAGGCAGGTGGATCGCTTGAGCTCAGAAGTTGGAGACCAGCCTGGCAACATGGCAGAAACCCTGTCTCTACAAAACTAAAAACCACAAACATTAGCCTGCATGGTGCCACCTGCCGATAGTCCCAGCTACTTGGGGAGCTGAGGCAGGAAGATTGTGTGAACTCAGGAGGTCAAGGCTGCAGTGAGTGGAGATTGCCCCATTGCACTCCAGCTAGGTGACAAAGCGAGACCCTGTCTCAAAAAAAAAAAAAAAAAAAAAAAAAAGAAAGAAAAAAAAAAGTCAGCACTTATTTATGTAATCATCTCATTTAATCTGCATTTTCTCTATTTTAAAAGAGAAAACTGAAGCTCAGAGAGGTTATGCAACCCATTTATATTTATATATGTATTGTGTCCTGAAATAACACAGAGATATCTTTTTTTAAAAACTGCTGAAGTTGCTTTTATAAATGTTATAGGTAGTACAGAAACTTATGTGGGTCTAGAAACTTTCAAGTGCTCACTGAATTTCAAATTCCTTTAATATACTTATTATGAATCACTAAGGTTTCTTGTAGGCCCACTTAAATATTTGTGTTGTTTTAAAAAATAATTTCCTTCTGATGTTGGTGTATTTCACAATAATAATGTTAATGTTTTAGAAAAGCTGCAGGAAACCATAAGAACCAATGTAATAGTAGTTAGCTGCCTGTTTTAGAAACAAGTAACACTAAATTAATATGTACCTCTTGCTTTGAAATCTTGGTCTCAGTTAGATTTGAAGTGATTATGAGGAGACACTAAAGGGAGTCAACGTGTAACTCATGTTGCCCATTATGACATTTGAATATATCTATGTCAAATAAATGTCCTTAATACTATGTAAAGGGCAGAAAGATAAACAATCATGTCAAACTCATACATATAATATCTAGCCAAGCCATTGACCCAAATGAAAACATATGTAGAAACAAATAAGGGGCCTATCATCCAAGAAGTTTGTTTTGATGTCTATTACTGGGTATTTCTAAGCCTGAATATTAAAGAGTCTAGAGTTATATAAAATCTATTCTACTCGAACACCAAGCTGTATATTGTAGGTATGGCTGGGTATTGATGCAAATTCTTATGTTATCAATCAATATTTGATACTCAATTGTTTTATAATTTTTCCTCCTCTTAAAGTATTGTAAGCCACTCAGTTTTAACAAACTGAATGTATGTTATTCACTTTGCATTCCATATATTTGTCATAATCATTGTTTAGGTTTTTAATCTAGTTGACTTCGTAACTAGCATTTGGGATCATACATATTTTCATTCCTCCTCAAATAACTGGCTTACCACCTAACCCACTACTCTATTCAGTCTTCCCTTGAATTTTGTCATTATGGCAAAAGAACTGTGTGAAGTTATTAGCAATTTTGGCAACAGTCTCTCTTAGAATGTTTGTTGTCCTCAGGGACTAACAGCAGGCAAAACAACAACAACAACAACAACAACAAAAACACACAGTTCCCTTCAGCAACCTGTGCTTTCCTGAAATATTTGCTTTGACAAGCTTGCAGGGGTGAGAAATAATTTTGTGTGTGAGGGTTTGCACTTCATGGATGTCTTTCTGAGTTTATTACCAGGAGGAAATGGAAAGAGAGCCATTCTCACCCTTACCTTCAACCACATGATTATGTGACCATAGTGCTGAATGATTAGCTCTGTTTTGGGGAAAGTCTATAACTGAGCCTTCATTTAAAATGGGTCCCTGACATTAATTTTATTCAATATATTGATTATATTGATGTAAATATCAGACCACCTGGTCTTTCCAAGGCTTCTAATGATATCTTACATCTTCTTTTTATTCATTTTGGTCTATCAAATTACATTAAAGTTATGAGAGAAACCTGTCTGTCTCTGATGCCCATAGCTACTTGCCATTTGAAGGGCTGCATGTCAACATGCTATGTCTTACCTCTCTCCAGAAAGTTCGCCTTAGAACACCAAGCCTTGCTGAAATTCTGGACAATTATTTAGTATTCATAAAGAGTTTTCCCGGAAGATTCTGCCAGCCATCCTGTTATTTGTAAACACCTTTATGCAATGTTCAAAAATAATGTGGTCAGGTTACAAAGGAAAAATAAAATAACAAAATAGGAAGAAATATATATTTAACTTATGTTTAAGTATAAGTAAACTTCCAAAGATAGCAAGCAAATGATGATTATGTATTTCATGCTATGGAATACAGAGGCAAAAAGATACTCAAGTAGTCCGTCAAATACTTTGAAAACATGAGCTAAGTTTAAAGCAAATAGAATATTTGAAGTCGACCACAAATGGAAAAGCCCCAGAAATCTTTTATCAATTGGACCTTATGTTCACTCTTGTAATAAAGAGGCTTTTGGAGTTTATATGCCACAGTCTAATAGGTGACTGCTTAATGGGATTTACATTCACTCAAACAAAATTAGGCTGGTAAAAGACAATGCAACATGCTGTAATGTAAATGGGACTGACGGCAGAATTAAATGTTTGTGGAAACAGGGCAGCAGATCTATCAAGAGCTAATTAGACAGAGTTCAGAGGCAGGCTTGGGAGTAAATAGTATCAACAAAGAAAGAAGGAGGGCAAGAATGGACAGAAAAAAGATCTTTTGTGCAGAGAAGAAAAGGAACTATACAAAAGTTATTTAATTAGAGACTCAGATGGAGTTTCTCCCATGAGAAAAACTTACATTCTTATCTGAACCTGTTGATAGTATTACGTTGAATAAAAACTTTGATATATTATTGTGTGGCTAAGTGGTTCTTTGTAATAATTGACTTTAATAGCATTCTCTTCACATAGTAACTGTTCTAGCTATGTTCACTGTACCCAGAAAAAAAATTTTGGAAGTTTAGTTGAAGTCTTTCTCACAGAAAGAGTAACACAGAAGTTTTGCCAAAATTTAGAGAGTTTGAGGCTTTAGGAAAGAGAAAGGGTGAAAGTGCCAATAAACAATAACAATGAGAATAACAACTTTGGATTCATTTTAATTAGCTTGTGAACAAACATAATATTAATTTTTGAAAGCTTCAACTTTTCAACTCTTCACTGTGGTTTGTCACTATAGTAACTGTTTTTCAGCTGAGCCATTGTATAGGGAAAAGGATCTAGCCTTTGGTATAGCTAAGAAACCATTTTGATGAAATAAATCAGGATCTGTATTCTTGATATTCAAAGTAGTAAAGGCTGACTACTTGATACATTTTCTTTTTTAATCTCAAATTCAACATTTAAACTAGCATTGCATGAATCATTTTCCATTAAAAAAACGTAATGAATATTTTAGGGTTTAAAATTGTTTTAACAAACTATAATCTATTCTGCCAATAATACACTTTTAATTATAAGAATCCTTTCAGTTTGTCAAGAATTACTATCTACCTCACAGGGCTATTGTAAGGATAAGGTGTGCTAATATATGTGAAAGTGCTTGGGAAACGTGGGAGTATTGTACACATTGTGTCATATCATACCAAAACCTTTATGAGAGACTGTTGCCATGCTGATGAGCATATGGATTTTTAAATGGCACGTGTTATATTGAGTAATTAAACCCAGCAGTTCAAGTCAGACTGATTGCTTTTTTGCCTCCTGTACTATACAAACAAAGAATTGTTCTGTGGGCATGTTCTAGATTGTTTGTGGTTTGGTTAATCTGTGAAATCCATGGTCTGCATTACTGTCAGCAGTTAATGCCCTGAGATTGCTTTATGCTTTAATGAAAAGATCAGTAAGATTAGAATTGTTTTGTCCCTGCCATGGAAATAGACCGAGTATGAATGCCCAGTTTCTCTTGGTAGAGTTCCAATCTGTCTCTGACCCAAAAATATAGGTGGTATTTGGCAGTTTGTCTTCCCACTTGTGACAAAGACATCTGTCTTTCCCTATTTGTAAAAGAGAGAAACTGGATTGGGTCAGTTTTACAATAGGTACATTTTGCTTCTGAACATTCTGAACACGTAAGGCAGCATCCTGTTACTTCCAGTGATATTGTCAAGGTTTCCTAAACTTGGCTAATTACCAAAGTCACCTGGGGGAGCCACTTAAAAATACAAATTCCCAGGCGCTTTCCCTGGAGATTCTGCTTCAGTGGGTCTGGGGCAAAGCCAGAAGATTTCAAGTGACTGTAATGATTATGGAGGTTAGCCAAGCTGGAAAACCACTCGTGAAGTGGTATAAAATATATCCCATTATTTTTGTACATAATAAATAACAAATATATTATTTGTCCTTATTGGCCTTGAAATGTTTATGAAATAAATATGATGGACACACTCAAGGTCACTGGGTTACTTAATACAAGTCAAATAATCAAACGGAGCTTGTATCTTCCCATAGTAAATCAGGGTGATAACACCTGAGTTACCTCACGTGCAGTTGTGATAAAGAGAAATACTTTTTTAAAAAGTGTTTTCCAGAGTTCAAAGGCGAAAGTAGCCTGATTGTAATGAACAATTCAGAGACTTGGATTTTACTTCCAGCTCTGTTGCCAAATCACTTTGCAACCAAGTTTACAATTATTTTAGCTTTTCTGAATTTTATTTGCCTTGCCTATAAAATGAGGGAATTGAAAAAATACATATCCCTGTGGTGCCTGCCAGGTTAATCTTTTCTATGGGCAGCATCGGGCTATGTAACAAAGTCCAGATGGTAGAATTGTTCACTTCATGGTTATTTAGTGACCATCAGAGAACATTATGATAACCTGAGAGTTTTGGCATTCTCTCAAATATAACTTCTAAATGATCAAATTGTTCATTGCGATGTTGAGCATGTTATCAAATGATTTTTAAAATATATTTTTATACTCTGGCACACAATACATACTTTTTTTTGACTTTTAGTTTTATAAATGTATCGTGTATTGAGTGGCATAGGTTTTGCAGTCTGGATTAGACAATTGATTTTTACACTTTATAACACATTGAAGTAGAATTGCATAAATTACCCTTGTTACTATTTAGAACGGTAAATAGGCCTAAAATTCTATGTCACACATATAGGCACATGATTTAAATACATAGAAAAGATGCTATTTGGTAAATTATGGAAAAATAATATACTAATTTAAGCTCCAGTTTATTGGTAAATTATGGAAAAATAATATACTAATTTAAGCTCCAGGTTATTCAATGAACCACATAATGTGCCATAGAGAGTTCAAGGCTTTCAATGCAGAAATTTTCTAAAAACAATACACTTCAGCTATTTAAATGCTTGCCTTGTAAGGACAGAACAAGATGGAAAGAACTGAAAGAAACCAGAGTGACCCAGATGACTGGAACACAGAGAGCTAGAGCAACTGATATAAATGCAATGAGTAATCCAGACTACTACAAATAGAAATTTTAAAAATGCAAGCTCACAGAGGAATCAACAGTTCTCTGAATGATTTCTGTTTCCCAAATATCCATATTTGACTGGGTGTAGCATTTGTTCAGAAGAAAATCTCAGTCTTGTAAGATTTTACATCTTGAGGGAAAACTTTCTACCTATTGCACACCTTTAAAATTTTACACTAATTCCTGTAAATCTCACTTCTACGTTTTACAAATAAAGTAATTCACGTAGTACTTTAAACATTCTGGAAAAAAGTAGGCAAATTCATCAGAATCTTTTAAAGAAAATCAGTTAAATTATATTAATGAAATTAGTAGACTAATGACAATAGAGAGGAGAGCAAATCGAGATCTGTGAGAGTTTCAGGAAATTTCTCAAATTGCAAATATGTTTTTTAGGAAAAAAAAAGAAGGGCTTTTAGTATTTCTTAGGGGAAGATGTGAGGAAGAGTTTTAGTAAGTAATTCCTAGAGGAATGTGACTTTACAAAAAAAAAAAAATTCTTATCTTTTCCCTGCTTAATTTCATTAAGTGTCAAAAGATGAAGAGTATAGATAGTACAAAACCAAGTGTATCAAGTCCACGGATTTAGGTCTCGTTCTTCTGATCATGAGAAAGCCACACACTTTCTCTGATCCTCAGTTTCTGATTCCTAAAATGAGAGCTTTGAGTGAGAACATTTCTAGGGTCCTCCTGGTTTTAACAGTTTCTATGCCTTTAGTCCATCTTTAGTTTCATTCAATTCATGATGCTTTCACTTCATCCCCTGCATCTTTTTCCACTGTGGTTTGCTTCTTTCTGCCAATGATTTCATTGTACTGGAACCTACTTCAGCATGAGTAAAGTTATCTAACTGTTACACTCCTGATAAAAAATGTTGCCTACTTCAAGAAAACAACAACAACAACAAAAATGCAGAGAAGACATTTGAGGCATGTTCAGGAGCAACTCTTTTTATGTCTAAAAGGTGATTGACCCAACTTTGGCTTAATTTCTATATAAAAAATTTGAGATGTAGGATATTGATTTTTACATACTTGACTTTGGGGAAAACTATTTATGAATCACTTCACTCTTCATTAACCTTTCAGCAAGTGTTAAAGATTTTTGGCTTTTTTCTCTCAGACATTTTTAGTGAATTAACAATTCCAAGGGGGGAGATCAGGTGCCCTGACCCAAGGCATTGACAGATAAATTAAATAATGGATTTTCATGTCTTGCCTTAAAAATATGTTGGTTGCTACAGGAAAAAAAATGAGCATTTTCTACTAGCAAAAATTGCTTATATATCTAACAACTACTATATTTTATATATATATCTAACAATTGGATAGCTGGTTGTTCCAACAGGTAATGGGGTAACACCTTTTATTATTTACTCAGTCTGTATTGGTATCACATTGTGATTTAGGATTTTATTTTATTTTTCAAATAATTTATTTCCATCTTCTGAGGCAGATTTTCAAGTTCTTTTTGAAGAAAATTTCTTTACATTGCAATTCAGTTGCAGATATCAAAATTATTCTAGATGTTGTTTGATTATTGTTTGAAATGAATGAGTTTTGTTAGGAGAAATAATTATTGTCTAAAACTGTATAATGTAATTTATAATATAATTACATTTCTCTTTCACACTTAAACATTTTTGGCCTATATGCAACAACTTTTTGTATCCTTTTCTAGATTAAAGTATTGTCCCCAATTTAAAGACTTTCTCTAGAAACCAATGACCTATACATTCATGACATTGCAATTTAATTTTAAAAAGACATGCCTGTTTCATCACAAACAATAAAAAAGATCAAGATTCACCAACTCCTTTAAAGAAAAGTAAGATTCATGTTGGCATATTTCTTGAAGAAGAATGATCGATCCCACAGGTCTTTCAATTAATTAAAAAAGCAAAAGCTATCTTATAAAATTAATCTGAGGACAAAGTTAGCAAAAATTGATAGGATGAGGATAAACAGAAGCAAGATACAATTGTCATAGAATTAGCCTTTGAATCATAATGAAAATTTATTGCTTTGATGATAATTATGAGGTAAGTTTATGGCAGATTTTCTTTTTTTTTTTTTTTTTTTTTTTTTTTTTTTTTTTTTTTTTTTTTTTTTTTTGCATGTATATGTATAACTTTATTATAAGATGTTCTGATATAAAATATGTGTAACATACAATTTACAAATAAGAGCAAAATACACAGTACCATGTATTGCGCAATGAACACAACTTTGTGTTGATTGTGATTGAATTCTTTTTTTTTTTTTAGCAGTGTTATTGAAGTTTATTCTAGAATATTAGAGGATATAATTTTCTCATGTTATTTTATTTTATCTAATAGATTACAACTTAGTAATACTAAAATTATGCACATCAAAATGGAACAAACATTTATATTCATAAGTTGATTTTCTAGATACATGTAAATACAGATCGAATTTGGCTTTCAGATTTGTAAATTGAATTTTATAAAATATTTATTATGATCTAATTAGCATATCATAAAATACACTCTTTTAGAGCATACAATTCAGTGGTTTTTTTTTTTTTTTTTTTTTTTTTTTTTTTTTATTATACTTTAAGTTCTAGGGTACATGTGCATAACGTGCAGGTTTGTTACATATGTATACTTATGCCATGTTGGTGTGCTGCACCCATCAACTCGTCAGCACCCATCAATTCATCATTTATATCTTGTATAACTCCCCAATGCAATCCCTCCCTCCTCCCCCCTCCCCCCTCCCCATGATAGACCCCAGTGTGTGATGTTCCCCTTCCCGAGTCCAAGTGATCTCATTGTTCAGTTCCCACCTATGAGTGAGAACATGCGGTGTTTGGTTTTCTCTTCTTGTGATAGTTTGCTAAGAATGATGGTTTCCAGCTGCATCCATGTCCCTACAAAGGACGCAAACTCATCCTTTTTTATGGCTGCATAGTATTCCATGGTGTATATGTGCCACATTTTCTTAATCCAGTCTGTCACAGATGGACATTTGGGTTGATTCCAAGTCTTTGCTATTGTGAATAGTGCCGCAATAAACATACGTGTACATGTGTCTTTGTAGTAGACTAATTTATAATCCTTTGGGTATATACCCAGTAGTGGGATGGCTGGGTCATATGGTACATCTAGTTCTAGATCCTTGAGGAATTGCCATACTGTTTTCCATAATGGTTGAACTAGTTTACAATCCCACCAACAGTGTAAAAGTGTTCCTATTTCTCCACATCCTCTCCAACACCTGTTGTTTCCTGACTTCTTAATGATTGCCATTCTAACTGGTGTGAGATGGTATCTCATTGTGGTTTTGATTTGCATTTCTCTGATGGCCAGTGATGATGAGCATTTTTTCATGTGTCTGTTGGCTGTATGAATATCTTCTTTTGAGAAATGTCTGTTCATATCCTTTCCCCACTTTTTGATGGGGTTGTTTGTTTTTTTCTCGTATATTTGTTTGAGTTCTTTGTAGATTCTGGATATTAGCCCTTTGTCAGATGAGTAGGTTGCAAAAATTTTCTCCCATTCTGTAGGTTGCCTGTTCACTCTGATGGTAGTTTCTTTTGCTGTGCAAAAGCTCTTTAGTTTAATTAGATCCCATTTGTCAATTTTGGCTTTTGCTGCCGTTGCTTTTGGTGTTTTAGACATGAAGTCCTTGCCCATGCCTATGTCCTGAATGGTACTACCTAGATTTTCTTCTAGGGTTTTTATGGTATTAGGTCTAACATTTAAGTCTCTAATCCATCTTGAATTAATCTTCGTATAAGGGGTAAGGAAAGGATCCAGTTTCAGCTTTCTACTTATGGCTAGCCAATTTTCCCAGCACCATTTATTAAATAGGGAATCATTTCCCCATTTCTTGTTTCTCTCAGGTTTGTCAAAGATCAGATGGCTGTAGATGTGCGGTATTATTTCTGAGGACTCTGTTCTGTTCCATTGGTCTATATCTCTGTTTTGGTACCAGTACCATGCTGTTTTGGTTACTGTAGCCTTGTAGTATAGTTTGAAGTCAGGTAGCGTGACGCCTCCAGCTTTGTCCTTTTGACTTAGGATTGTCTTGGCAATGCGGGCTCTTTTTTGGTTCCATATGAACTTTAAAGCAGTTTTTTCCAATTCTGTGAAGAAAGTCATTGGTAGCTTGATGGGGATGGCATTGAATCTATAAATAACCTTGGGGAGTATGGCCATTTTCACGATATTGATTCTTCCTATCCATGAGCATGGTATGTTCTTCCATTTGTTTGTGTCCTCTTTGATTTCACTGAGCAGTGGTTTGTAGTTCTCCTTGAAGAGGTCCTTTACATCCCTTGTAAGCTGGATTCCTAGGTATTTTATTCTCTTTGAAGCAATTGTGAATGGAAGTTCATTCCTGATTTGGCTCTCTGCTTGTCTGTTGCTGGTGTATAAGAATGCTTGTGATTTTTGCACATTAATTTTGTATCCTGAGACTTTGCTGAAGTTGCTTATCAGCTTAAGGAGATTTTGGGCTGAGACGATGGGGTTTTCTAAATATACAATCATGTCATCTGCAAACAGGGACAATTTGACTTCTTCTTTTCCTAACTGGATACCCTTGATTTCTTTCTCTTGCCTGATTGCCCTAGCCAGAACTTCCAACACTATGTTGAATAGGAGGGGTGAGAGAGGGCATCCCTGTCTTGTGCCAGTTTTCAAAGGGAATTTTTCCAGTTTTTGCCCATTCAGTATGATATTAGCTGTGGGTTTGTCATAAATAGCTCTTATTATTTTGAGGTACGTTCCATCAATACCGAATTTATTGAGCGTTTTTAGCATGAAGGGCTGTTGAATTTTGTCAAAAGCCTTTTCTGCATCTATTGAGACAATCATGTGGTTCTTGTCTTTGGTTCTGTTTATATGCTGGATTACGTTTATTGATTTGCGAATGTTGAACCAGCCTTGCATCCCAGGGATGAAGCCCACTTGATCATGGTGGATAAGCTTTTTGATGTGCTGCTGAATCCGGTTTGCCAGTATTTTATTGAGGATTTTTGCATCAATGTTCATCAGGGATATTGGTCTAAAATTCTCTTTTTTTGTTGTGTCTCTGCCAGGCTTTGGTATCAGGATGATGTTGGCCTCATAAAATGAGTTAGGGAGGATTCCCTCTTTTTCTATTGATTGGAATAGTTTCAGAAGGAATGGTACCAGCTCCTCCTTGTACCTCTGGTAGAATTCAGCTGTGAATCCATCTGGTCCTGGACTTTTTTTGGTGGGTAGGCTATTAATTGTTGCGTCAATTTCAGAGCCTGCTATTGGTCTATTCAGGGATTCAACTTCTTCCTGGTTTAGCCTTGGGAGAGTGTAAGTGTCCAGGAAATTATCCATTTCTTCTAGATTTTCTAGTTGATTTGCGTAGAGGCGTTTATAGTATTCTCTGATGGTAGTTTGTATTTCTGTGGGGTCAGTGGTGATATCCCCTTTATCATTTTTTATTGCATCTATTTGATTCCTCTCGCTTTTTTTCTTTATTAGCCTTGCTAGTGGTCTGTCAATTTTGTTGATCTTTTCAAAAAACCAACTCCTGGATTCATTGATTTTTTGGAGGGTTTTTTGTGTCTCTATCTCCTTCAGTTCTGCTCTGATCTTAGTTATTTCTTGCCTTCTGCTAGCTTTTGAATGTGATTGCTCTTGCCTCTCTAGTTCTTTTAATTGTGATGTTAGAGTGTCAATTTTAGATCTTTCCTGCTTTCTCTTGTGGGCATTTAGTGCTATAAATTTCCCTCTACACACTGCTTTAAATGTGTCCCAGAGATTCTGGTATGTTGTATCTTTGTTCTCATTGGTTTCAAAGAACATCTTTATTTCCGCTTTCATTTCGTTATGTACCCAGTAGTCATTCAGGAGCAGGTTGTTCAGTTTCCATGTAGTTGAGCGGTTTTGATTGAGTTTCTTAGTCCTGAGTTCTAGTTTGATTGCACTGTGGTCTGAGAGACAGTTTGTTATAATTTCTGTTCTTTTACATTTGCTGAGGAGTACTTTACTTCCAATTATGTGGTCAATTTTGGAATAAGTGCGATGTGGTGCTGAGAAGAATGTATATTCTGTTGATTTGGGGTGGAGAGTTCTATAGATGTCTATTAGGTCCGCTTGGTGCAGAGATGAGTTCAATTCCTGGATATCCTTGTTAACTTTCTGTCTCGTTGATCTGTCTAATGTTGACAGTGGAGTGTTGAAGTCTCCCATTATTATTGTATGGGAGTCTAAGTCTCTTTGTAAGTCTCTAAGGACTTGCTTTATGAATCTGGGTGCTCCTGTATTGGGTGCATATATATTTAGGAGAGTTAGCTCTTCCTGTTGAATTGATCCCTTTACCATTATGTAATGGCCTTCTTTGTCTCTTTTGATCTTTGATGGTTTAAAGTCTGTTTTATCAGAGACTAGGATTGCAACCCCTGCTTTTTTTTGTTCTCCATTTGCTTGGTAGATCTTCCTCCATCCCTTTATTTTGAGCCTATGTATGTCTCTGCATGTGAGATGGGTCTCCTGAATACAGCAGACTGATGGGTCTTGACTCTTTATCCAGTTTGCCAGTCTGTGTCTTTTAATTGGAGCATTTAGTCCATTAACATTTAAGGTTAATATTGTTATGTGTGAACTTGATCCTGCCATTATGATATTAACTGGTTATTTTGCTCGTTAGTTGATGCAGTTTCTTCCTAGCCTCGATGGTCTTTACATTTTGGCATGTTTTTGCGATGGCTGGTACCGGTTGTTCCTTTCCATGTTTAGGGCTTCCTTCAGGGTCTCTTGTAAGGCAGGCCTGGTGGTGACAAAATCTCTAAGCATTTGCTTATCTGTAAAGGATTTTATTTCTCCTTCACTTATGAAACTTAGTTTGGCTGGATATGAAATTCTGGGTTGAAAATTCTTTTCTTTAAGAACGTTGAATATTGGCCCCCACTCTCTTCTGGCTTGTAGAGTTTCTGCCGAGAGATCTGCTGTTAGTCTGATGGGCTTCCCTTTGTGGGTGACCCGACCTTTCTCTCTGGCTGCCCTTAAGATTTTTTCCTTCATTTCAACTTTGGTGAATCTGGCAATTATGTGTCTTGGAGTTGCTCTTCTGGAGGAGTATCTTTGTGGCGTTCTCTGTATTTCCTGAATTTGAATGTTGGCCTGCCCTACTAGGTTGGGGAAGTTCTCCTGGATGATATCCTGAAGAGTGTTTTCCAACTTGGTTCCATTTTCCCCCTCACTTTCAGGCACCCCAATCAGACGTAGATTTGGTCTTTTTACGTAATCCCATACTTCTTGCAGGCTTTGCTCATTTCTTTTTCTTCTTTTTTCTTTTGGTTTCTCTTCTCGCTTCATTTCATTCATTTGATCTTCAATCGCTGATACTCTTTCTTCCAGTTGATCGAGTCAGTTACTGAAGCTTGTGCATTTGTCACGTATTTCTCGTGTCATGGTTTTCATCTCTGTCATTTCGTTTATGATCTTCTCTGCATTAATGAGTCTAGCTGTCAATTCTTCCACTCTTTTTTCAAGATTTTTAGTTTCTTTGCGCTGGGTACGTAATTCCTCCTTTAGCTCTGATAAGTTTGATGGACTGAAGCCGTCTTCTCTCCTCTCGTCCAAGTCATTCTCTGACCAGCTTTGATCCGTTGCTGGTGATGGGCTGCGCTCCTTTGCAGGGGGAGATGCGCTCTTATTTTTTGAATTTCCAGCTTTTCTGCCCTGCTTCTTCCCCATCTTTGTGGTTTTATCTGTCTCTGGTCTTTGATGGTGGTGACGAACTGATGGGGTTTTGGTATAGGTGTCCTTCCTGTTTGATAGTTTTCCTTCTGACAGTCAGAAGGACTCTCTGTTGGTCTGTTGGAGATTGCTTGAGGTCCACTCCAGACCCTGTTTGCCTGGGTATCAGCAGCAGAGGTTGCCGAAGATAGAATATTGCTGAACAGCGAGTGTACCTGTCTGATTCTTCCTTTGGAAGTGTCCTCTCAGGGGTGTACTCCACCCTGTGAGGTGTGGGGTGTCAGACTGCCCCTAGTGGGGGATTTCTCCCAGCTAGGCTACTCAGGGGTCAGGGACACACCTGAGCAGGCAGTCTGTCCGTTCTCAGATCTCAACCTCCGCGTTGGGAGATCCGCGGCTCTCCCCAAAGCTGTCAGACAGAGTCGTTCGCGTCTGCACCGGCTCCGGCTACTTCCCCTGTTGGTCTTCAGCTGTGCGCTGTCCCCAGAGGTGGAGACTACAGAGACAGGCAGGCTTCCTTGAGCTGCTGTGAGCTCCACCCAGTTCGAGCTTCCCAGCGGCTTTGTTTACCTACTTAAGCCTCAGCAATGGCGGGCGCCCCTCCCCCAGCCTCGCTGCTGCCTTTCGGATAGATCGCGGCAGACTGCTGTGTTAGCAGTGAGGGAGGCTTCGTGGGCGTGGGACCCTCCCGGCCAGGTGTGGGATATATTCTCCTGGAATGCCTGTATGCTTACAGCGCAGTATTGGGGTGGGAGTTACCCGATTTTCCAGGTGTTGTGTGTCTCAGTTCCCCTGGCTAGGAAAACGGATCCCCTTCCCCCTTGCGCTTCCAGGTGAGGCGATGCCTCGCCCTGCTTCAGCTCTCGCTGGTCAGGCTGCAGCAGCTGACCAGCACCGATTGTCCGGCACTCCCTAGTGAGATGACCCCAGTACCTCAGTTGAAAATGCAGAAATCACCGGTCTTCTGTGTCGCTCGCGCTGGGAGTTGGAGACTGGAGTTGTTCCTATTCGGCCATCTTGCTCCGCCCCCCAGATTTTCTTTAATTAAGATAGGATTGCTAAATTATAGAATTATGAACATAAACCTCATCTCCTCTTTTACCCTCTTTCAGTATTCTCATTACAAATAGAAATCAGCAGCATTCTATTATTTGTAAGAAGTTTTAAACTTTCATTATGGAATTATAATCATTAAAATAAGTAATTTTCAGTAGAGATCTGCCAGAGTTAGGTAAGATCAGCAGCAAATATTAAATCTGATATTTATGCACCTTTTAATTTTATTCTGTAAAGCTTCTAGAAAGCAAGAGAAATTCAGTTCAAATGGAGACAGTGTAGAGAAATTTCATTAATTCTTCCACTCTCTTCTATACTCATAACTCATTATTTCTACAATATTTATTTAAAAATTAAGCAAATTATGTTGATTAAAAATATACACAAATTTACAATAAAAGAGAAAGATTTGATTTTTCTGATATATTTTATTCTAAAATCCTTTCCTTACAAAGGTGTGACATTTGTAATATGCAACATACATGCAAAGGAAACTATCTAAAACTTTTACGATCCCTGAAGTATCATTATATACTTTACCTCTGACACAGATACAAAAGAGAGCTAACCAAATGTTAGTAGTGATTAATTTTCTGTGTGGGAATGAATGTTAATTTGGATTATAAAGTGACCAATTATGCTAGGAATTGAGGCGAGTTAACCTTTTCTTTCAAGTATTGATATATTCATTTTATTAATTTCAGCTTTTTTTAAAGTGAAGATTGCTTTTCTACCTTCATTCTAAAATACTAGCTACCAAATGTGACTTACTTCTAATACAGATTTTAAGATATAATGAAAGACCATTAAGATTATTTTTTGTGGCTTGCTGATTTCAGCT